>NC_030684.2:77710391-78010391 GCF_000004195.4 Xenopus tropicalis
TAAAAAGAGAAAGTGTTTCTGGTGCAAGTTTCTTACCGAGGATAGAAGAGTAAAATCTTTAGTTTGCCATTGTTGTTCTGTTAAGGCTGCTTTCATTTAAATCAGTAGGATGATAAAACGCATGAAGGAACACAAAATTACAGTTTTGTGTTTCTTGGTTGTACCAAACTGATTGGGATGCCAACATTATATCCCAGAAGCTTATAAACATCTCCTACATTAAATCACTGAATGGGTGGCAATTTTCTTGCTGAATAATCTCAAACTAAAAGTATTGTACCGTTACAGTCACCAGGCATCTCTGGCATGAGAGATCCTAGCCTTGTTGTGGAGGTTGCAAAGCATTCTGGGATGAATCGCTACCCTGAAATTTGCTCCCTCTCACTATATGGCTTATAATCCTGCCACTGTTCCAGCAGTAAAAGGCAACTCAGTTTAAAATGCATGAACCAATCCATTTCTTTGTGGCTTCAATATGATATTTTGTCCATTAGGTAAAGTTGTGCTGGATTTGTTTTCCTTCCTCTGCTAATTTGCAGTCTCTTATGTAATAATGTGGGAGGCTATACAAAAATCTCTGTATTCCATGAAGGGAGCAAAATGATTTCCTCTTCCAGTAGAATGCAAAAGTCTTTTTAGTTTGCCTTCCCAGCTGTCACTGTATTGAATAACTTTATTCCCGTATGCTTGCAGAATATGAGAATTGAGGAAAGTGAGGGCGCTGATCTGACTCTAAGGCATCGAGGTTATCATCTGCAAAGAGAGAAAGAATTGGTTTTACATTAGCTTTAACAGTAACACTAATAACCATAACAGCAACAATGAGTTAAAGCATAGTTAATCTGAATAATCTGAACAAGTAAGATGGAATGGTATAATTTCTTGCAAGAGGCAGAGAAATGTTGCATGTAGAACACATCTTAATGGGAAAATACACCCCCCTTTTAAAATGATTCAGCTGTTCTAATGTTGAAAAGGTGCACAAACACCGTCTGAACCTACAGCTATAAATATAAATGTATTTTATTTTAACATAGACATACCTGATTTCACAGACTAAAATCAAACCATAAATACCGGTTTCCCACTTCCCTACGACTCTAAAGGTGGCCATACACAGGCCGATTTCAGATGCTGATTTGGGTGCTACAGAACGATTTGCCAGCTTATATACCTGTATATAGGTTACCCTGGCTGGCCTACCTGACCAATATCTTGATCAGGCAAGCTTTTGATACAATTCTCCATTGGATCGGGAACTGGATCAGCCCATTGATGAGGTCCTCTGTCTGAAGGCGCCTATTGTAATCCAATTAGCCAGATTTTGCCCACCTTAGGTGGGCATATAGGGAGAAGAGATCTTCTCCCTATATGACCACCTAAGGTTGGAGCTGGAGGTGGCTCATTTAGCCACCTCCAAACAAGTGGATCTTACAGAGTATGGCCACCTTAAAGGTCCCCATACACGGCCGACTATAGCTGCCGATATCGGTCCCTTGGACCGTTTCGGCAGCTAATCGGCCCGTGTATGGGCAGAACAGAGCTGCCTGGCCGACCGATATCTGGCCTGAAATTGCCCAGATCTAGATCGGCCAGGTTAGAAAATCCGGTCGGATCGGGGACCGCATCGGCTCGTTGATGCGGTCCCCGAACCGACTGCCCCATAAGCTCAAATGTAATCTGATCGTTTGGCCCCAGCAAGTCCCTTGCTACCCGATATCGCCCACCCGTAGGTGGGGATATCAGGTGGCGACATCGCCAAGCGAGCGGATCTTATAGTGTATGGGCACCTTAAGAGTCTCACTGTGTTGCAACCTAACTCATATCTTGTTCCATTGTGAAGTGATTAATTCTGGGGGTTGGGTTCATCTGCTTTCTAGAGAGTCTGTGCACCACCAACTATGGTAAGTAGACAGACTTCAAGTCCCAGAATTCCTTACTTAATAATAGTACAAAATGAAGGAGGGGTTTGCTTTACACTTTCAGCATAGGGGATCTTGGGAAATAGCTTGTTGGAGTTATCATGGTGTCCTGCAATCTGTGGAATCTGGTATGTTTGTGTAACACTAAAATACATTTATATTTATATCTGTAAGTTCAGATAGTCTTTATGCACCTTTTCTACACAAGAACAACTGAAAAGGTTCAAGTCAAAAAGGGGGCATATTTTCTCTTTAATATTGATGCATCATAATATTCTGTACTGTGCAAGAAGCTGGTGTGCGGCAAAGATGCAGTGTTTGGGTTCTGACTCAAGCAGTCTTGGACTAACCCATTAATTCCCAAACTGTGGGGGTTGGTTGCCTGAGGGCACTTGTGGCAATAGCATGGAGATCAAACTGAAGATCTGGTGTGCTTGAAGTAATAGAAATGGGGCTGAAGACTGAAGATTAGGGCAAGCTTTATGGAGAATGTTTATTTGCTGTCCTTGAAACACATGACCCAGCTTGGAGGTAATAAAGAGTGAAAAGTGAATAAAGGGTGAAACTTATTTGCAGTTCTAGATAGTCTTACTACTGACTGCATAATTGATACACCAATGTTTTACAATACCGGTAACCATGTTATGAAAGAAGGCATGTCCTATCCAAAGCTTGGACTTCCTTGGAAGGCTTCAAATGAGTCTGCCAAACCCTGGACTAACACATATTAGTTAATCAAAGGGCTTTTATGTATTGACAGCAGGATGATAGATGCTTTTTAATGTGAAGGTCAATACCTCAATACTTTACACACTAAAGGAATTTCAGTTACAGGTTTATTATAGTGCAGCAGGGAATCAATGACAATGACTTAATTATTAAGTGATCAATTATCTGTACTTACATCTGTCAGGAGGCGTCAAAGTTATAGACTGAGCTGTAAATTCATCATCAAAATATCTTGTGTCAATCTCTGATGTGACTTGTGGCTTGAAAGGAGGAGTAAGCTGAAGACAGACAAGTAAAGAAGGAAAAAGCTGATTCAGTATTGTCTCACAGACTAAAAACTCTAACAAGGGCATTTTTTTTATTAAATAACCTGGATTTAATTTACTGCAGCTGAACCAAACATTAGTTGTGATAGTTCTGCTGGAATATTTGACAAATATTTTTATTTTTCAACATTCACCACCCCTTTTATGCTGAACCAGAATATTCTAGGTTAAAATAGTTTTTTAAAGCAGCATTGCTCTTGGTTACAGTGTGGTGCGGTCATATTGCTTGCCTTGGCACAGGTTTATTCCACAGATCTCTGAAACTACACCATCTTGTCAACTGATTACAAACAGATTCTATGTTTAAGATGCCAGATTTCTTCACATGCTGAATACAGAAGTGAGCCCATACCAGCACAAAAGGCATGCATGACACTACCATCCTTTCCTTTAGCTGCAAACATGGTATAGTATGGTATATGCTGGCTCCTGAACAAAGGCAAATCATCACACAAGTAAAATAGTCTGTGTGGAAAAACTCCAGGGTATTGTCTAAAAACAGCATTTTGTCGATTAAAAGTAAGTTTGTATGTAATACCTTTCTTTCTGTTACATCTTGCCAATTGATAGAAGCAAAGAATCGATGTGACATGACCTCCTGGGCATCATTTGGGCCCCCACCTAATCTAAATTTTATAGGAAGTAATAAATTACAGATTAGAATGATATATAATAAGATTGAAGAAAGCAAAATGTAATATAAATTTCAGTGGCTTTTCTGTAAAGATATCAAGTTACAGTATAATCAATATAAAGGATCCTAAATCGCATATCCTACCTTTGCTTAGGATCCTTTTTCAAGAGCCCAGCAAGCAGAGACTTGGCCTCTGGGCTTAATGTACGGGGAAAGCGGATCTCCTCCATAAGGATAAGTTCAAATAACCTCTCATGGTCTTGGTTATAAAAGGGCAATCGGCCACACATCATTTCATACATCACAACTCCAAGACCCCACCAGTCCACAGCTCGGCCATAGTCATTATCTTCAAGCACCTAAAGACACAGTGATTTCAGGATCATTTAATTTAGATCTAGCCCGAAAAAAAAATGACATTTTCATTCCTAACACGGCATTGGTGTTCTATTTATTATCAAATCTATTGCAGAATCTGTCAAAAATAATATGTATGTTATTCATAAAAAGTCATAGCTAGAACAATACCTTTCAATTGTACCTTTAAATGCATCCACAAATGTAGGATATTAGGTCTTACCACTGCTTTATTTGGGGACTACTAGAAGGCAACAGTGATGTGTGGGGCGGAAAAAACGTAAGAGGAATGACATCACTGAGAGGGCTTTTCCACAGCAATGACATCACCATAGGAGGGGGGGGGGGGGGGTTGCAGGAGAGAAACTAACAGAGCACCAAAAGGGGCTAAGGCATAGACAAGTAAGTACAGGCATGAGACCTGTTATCCAGAATGCTTGGGACCCGGGGTTTTTCCGTAATTTAGATCTCCATACCATAAGTCTACTAAACATCATTAAGACATTAATTAAAGCGAATAGAATTGTTTTCCCTCCAATAAGGTTTAATTATATCTTAGTTGGGAATAAGCACAAGGTAGTGTTTTATTACTACAAGGAAAAAGGAAATAATTTTAAACTTAACTTTCTGTATAATGGGTTTCCAGATAACAAATCCCATACCTGTACAAGAATCACACCCAGCCAAACCCAAGCAAGCTGACTCCTTTGGTGACCCAAACCTGCCTGATGGGTATTGGGTCAACGCAATAGAAATCAGTTTCAGCCGACCATTATGTGATAAACTGGATTGCATTAAGTCTGGCAGCTCATGAAATGTATTCATGCCTCCCAACAGGCACACAAAATCTATCAATGCCTCATAACTGGAACATGAGCGGTCAATTACCTAATCTTAACAGTCAACACATTTCGGGTGCAATGTTTGAAAATGTGGTGGTTTCGGCAGCTTATTGGCCCGTGTAGGGGCAGGAACGAGGGGCATGCCTCACCGTTATCTGGCCTCAAATTGGCCAGATATCGATCGGGCAGGTTAAAAGATGTAGTCGGATAGGGGACCGCATCTGCTCGTTGATGCGGTCCCCGAACCAACTGCCCCATTGCCGCCATTATAATTCGATCGCTTGGCCCCAGGGCCAAACGATCAAATTATCCTACATGTTCCCCGATATTGCTCACCCGTAGGTGGGGATATCGGGTGAAGATCTGCTCGCTTGGCGACCTCGCCAAGCGAATGGATCTTCATGTGTATGGGCACCTTAACTCTATACATAATCGCTACAGGTATGGGACCTATTATACAAAATGCTGGGGGACTTGGGGTCTTTCCGGAATTTGGATCTCCATTCCCCAAATCTATTCACAATTTAAACATTAAATAAACCCAATAGGATTGTTTTGACCCCAATAATGATTCATTATATCTTAGATAGTATCAAATAAAAAGTACTGCTTTATTATTACAGAAAAAAAGAAAATAATCTTTTTTTAAAAATTGAATTACTTGAATAAAATTGTATAAATGGAGATGGCCTTCGGGAGCAATGAGGCTAAAAAAAATAAAATGTATTTATTATGTTTCTCTATATTAAAATAGGTATTTTTTATTTTTTTCCCCAAGTATTTTTAGTCAAAATATCTTCTTACAGAAGTGGAATTAAATAAAAACTCCAACTTGTGTAGGGCCACTTTCCCATTGACAAAAGTTTACACATCCTGTTTGAATTAAGCATGCCCCCCTTCTAACTTAATTGATTAGGACCCTTTATAAGGGGCTTTAGAAAAGACATATTTGGAAAGGCTAGACAACAATAGCATCAACAAGCCAGTCAGTAGCCCTTTTATACATCGTAAAAAAAAATCTACCTCAGGGGCAAGGTACTCTGGTGTGCCACAGAAAGTCCTCATGGTAGCTCCATCTGTGATGCCTTCCTTACACAAACCAAAATCTGTAATTTTGACATGACCATCCTTATCCAGCATGAGATTCTCCAGCTATAAAGAAATGTTCAATTATATTGGTTAATGAGATCAGATCAGCAGAACTCAGACCAGAAAACTGCTATGATTTACATTATGATGTGGCTTTAATAGGAAACATGTATTCAGTTCAGAAGATAGGATCCTTTTCTGACAGTCCCACACTTAAGGTCCCTGGACTCTATCATATACTGACAATTAGGATAGGCAGCTTTCTCCTTTATATTTCCTACCTTGATGTCTCTGTATACCACATTTCGAGAATGTAGATATTCTAAAGCAGACACAATCTCTGCTCCATAAAAGCGTGCTCTGTCCTCGGTAAAAACTCGTTCTCGTGAAAGGTGGAAAAAAAGCTGCAAGACAGAGCACAGGGATCCATGAAGAACATTTCAGTCTTGTATAAGAATCATGGAAATAATATTTTTGAAAAAAAAATTTGTTTCAAAATACAATCATGTGAATTTGAGCTGCACAATAAAATATTAAAGAAAATTCTCAATAAAAAAAAAGGAAATGACAATGATGCATAACAATCAATTTGCACTGTAGCCTTTAATAGGCAATAAAAAAACACATTTATTTAAAGGGGTACTATCACGAAAATAATTTAATATTAGCTAAATATAATCAGTTCAGAATTCTGTTCCCTACTGGGCACTCTTCCCGGTCTTTCTTCGTGCAGGAATCAGATTTTAACTGACAGTTATGCCATATATGCTGGTGTGCACTCCCTCTGCCTAGAAAACGTATTAAAGATAACTATCTTTTGACTGTAGATGTGTTATATACTGATCTCACTACGAGACAGATTAATACAATATAAGTTCATTCACCAACTATACATAACGCCCCTCAAACTGCAAAAAATGGGACGCAATGCTGAGGCAACATGTCCCAGATGTCACAACACAGGGTCCTCCTTCCTACACTTAGCCTGGGAATGCCCACCAATCCAAAGATACTGGTTTAAGGTAATCAAGTACATGGTAGATAACCTGGGGTTTATGCACGCCAGAAATATGCCTGCTGGCTCAGATCAAAGATCTCGTGCCACTTAATAAAACTAGATCTCTGTTTCGGACCATTCTATACTACGCCAAGAAAGTGGTAATATTAAACTGGCTGGGAAACAACACACCCTCAGTGAAAATATGACAGTCCCTTATTAATACATCTCTACCCTCAATCAGAATTACATATGAAGCCCGTGGCTGCCCCTCGAAATTCGAAAAAAATCTGGTCCCCATGGTTGGATCTAAACCCTGGTACACCGGAGGCGACATGAAGCCCCCAGACAATTAACCTCTGCATCTTGAAATGATGGCTACGCCAACCTTGTACAATGTACATAGTAGGGCAGTTACTGCAAACCTGTATTAAAAAACAATAAAAATGATATTTAAAAAAAAAAAAAAAAAAAAAAAAAGATAACTATCTTTCTAAACAAGCGACTGATACAAAGCTACATGTAGAAAGATATTTCTGAGAGGAATTGAGAAGAGAAACTTAGAATCGATACAGAATTTGTAACCGATTAGATTTTAATTTCCTGAGATGAATCTTACAACGCCATTGCAAAAAAAAAAAAAAATTGTAAAAACTAAAAAACGCATTATGCACATATTACAACAGCATGGCTCCATAGTTAGAGAGTCCAGCTGCTAAACTCAAGCTTTACCTGCTATGGTTATTCTATAGGCAAGCACTGCACTCAAGTCTGATGCTCACAAGGTAATAACCACCAATCCCAGAAAGTTTCAAATAGTATTAAAGCCGAGTGGAATATAACCATAATAATTCAACCAATGCTTAAAGATACTGACACTAATGTGCCAGTATCAATATATTCTAAATGCTGGACTAAGCAAGTCATGAAAAGGATGCAACACCTAGGACTTTAAAATGATTGCTGGGACTATAGAAGATACTAGGAAACTTACATTTCTTGCAAAACTGCAAATATAAGGCCTTCATTTTTTTTTTTAAGTTTTTATTTTTGCATTTTTCAACTTAACATAAAAGTACAAAAAAGAACAAAAATCAGAGGGGAAGCAGGGAGAAAGAGCAAGGAAGAGAGGCAGAGTGTAGAGCTGGAGAGATTGGAACCAGTTTGTCTTCATTGTTGTGGTATGCTGTCTGTGGAGTTTTCTGGGGTTTCATGGGAGATTAACCAGGGGCCCCATATTGCATGAATTTTTTTAGGACAACCCCGTGCGAGGTAGGTCAGCTTCTGGTTGGTAAGGGTGTTGTTAACTAGAGTTCTTCAGAACGGTAGGGTTGAGGGGGCCAAGGATTTCCACTGTAAAAGAATGGCTTTTTTGGCATAGTCGAGAAGCTGGAGGTAGCAAAGTCTGGAGTGGTGTGTGAGACCTAAGTCCTCTGGCACTCCCAGTAGACAAACAATTGATGCCAGAATCAGAGGAAAGCTTAGGGCGTCAGAGATACAGTCAACGATTTCTCTCCAAAAGTTCTGCACAGCTGGAGAGCTCCAGAACACATGCATATATGAGCCTGTATCTCATTTGTATCACATTTTATACAGGTATCTGGGGTGTGGGGAAACATCTTGGAAAGTCTGTGTGGTGTAAGGTATACCCCGGTTAAGGAAATTCATTTGTATATACCTGTCCGCTATAGATACTGTCAAGTCTGGAATTTGTTTTAAAGCTAGGTATGTCACGCATCCATTTCTCACGTACCTTAGCCAGGGGATCTGGGTAAGCCTGCCATAGAATGGTGTAGTACCAGGATAGGGGCTTGATAAGGTTTTCCCTGCGTACGTATTTTTCTACGGTGGTGTCTTTCATTTCCACCGGTTTGGTGGGAAATTGGGAGTGAAAAGTGTGTCTGAGTTAAAGGTAATTAAAGTGCATTGTTTGTGGGATTTGGCTTTCTTTGAGTTCTTGGAATTGTTTGAGGTTCCCATTTACTAGTATATCTTGCAATTGTTTAACCCCATAGGAAGCCCATTGGGCAATGTTGGGTAGGGAGGTAAAGTTGGGTACAGTTGCCCCATAATGGTGTCCAACGTGACCATACTTGTTGTGGGCCTTGGTGGGTTTGAGGGCCTTTTGAAAAGCGGTTATAACTGCGCGCATAGGGGTAGTGGTTGTGTAGTGTTGTGAGTTTCCTCTGTATGTTAAGTTTGCTAGCACTTCAAGTGAAACCAATATATTGGCTTCGAGTAGTGTGGATGTGTTTTTCTGATGTGGGGTTAACCACCAGTGTGCATAGATTAATTGGTAATATAAATCTCATGTTGGGTAAGGCCAGGCCTCCCTGGGTAACAGGGGCTTGCAGGGTTTTTAGGCTTATGCAAGGGTGTTCTCCTGCCCATAGGAACCCTAGGATCAGGGAGTCAATACGTTTAAACCATTTGGCACAGGGTGGTATTGGCGAGTTGTGAAAAATGTATAAAAATTTGGGGAGAAATACCATTTTTAGTAGGTTGATTCTGCCTGGCAGGGTGAGGGGTAGCTGTGTCCATGTATCTATTTTGTTGGATAGGTTGTGGACTATCGGGGTCAAGTTGTCTTCTTCAAATTTGGTATGTTGCTTGTTGATGACAACCCCCAGGTATTTAAATGAATGTACTACTTGTAATTGTCCTATCTGCTTTACTTGAGGTAGGGGAAGTGGATCTATTGGAAAAATTAGTAATCTGGGACAATGCATTAGATAGTGCCTCATTCAGGTTGGCTAGATATAGAAGCATATCATCCGCATATAGTGATACTTTTTCTATTATTCTGCCGGCCTGTAATCCTGGTATGTTGGGGAGTCCCCGAGTAGTGTCGCTAAGGGCTCTAACGCCAGAGCAAATAGCAAGGGAGAAAGAGGGCACCCTTGCCCCGTTCCGTGCTCAAATGGGAGGGGGTCAATTAGCCACCCATTAACCAAGACCCTTGTCTGGGGTTGCCAATAGAGTGCCCTTACCCAAGCCCTATATCTGCCACCAAATCCAAAGCGGCGAAGGATTTCCCACAAATAGCTCCAAGACACTGTATCAAAGGCTTTAGCTGTATCAAGGGATACCACAATTCTGTTCCCTTTGTTGTCATGGTCATATTCTAGATTACTGAATAGCCATCTGATATTTACGTCTGTGGCATTTAGTGAGATAAATCCGGTTTGGTCGGGATGGATTACGGATCTTACAATTCGTTTTAGTCTGTTAGCTAGCACTTTCACAAAAACTTTTGTATCACAGTTTAGTAGAGCTATGGGGCGGTAAGAGCCGCAGTTGTCTGGGGGTTTGCCAGCTTTAGGAACAAGTATGATATGTGCCATGTAGCATGATTCTTGGAGAACATTGGTGTCTGTTATGTTATTGTATAAGGTGCATAGTTTGGGGGACAGTATTTGAGAGTGGGCTTTGTACAATTCAGCTGGAAGGCCGTCTGGACCAGGGGTACGACCTGGCGGCATATCTGTAATAGCTTCTTCTATAGTGATATCTCTGTCTAGGTGCATTTTGCTGTCTGGTGGGATAGAGGGGAGTTCTATTCTGTCTAGGAAGTTATTTAGTTGCTCTTGTGGAGGGGGTGGGGAAGGGCTGCATATGTATTGTTTGAAGCGTTCCACTATTTGTTCTTGTTGTGACAGTAGATTCCCGTTATTATCTTTGATGTTTGCTATTACATTGTAGGGGTTATCATCCCCAGCTAGTATTGCAAGTAGCTTCCCATTTTTTACCCCTCTCTCAAACCAGGAGGCTTTGCAATATAGTTCTCTTTGAGAGAGAGAACTTTTCCACATAGAGTGAGTCGAGGTGCCTCTGCGCATTTGCCAGCTCCTCTTTGTGGGTGTTGTTAGGGTCAGTTACTACCTTTTGTTCTGCTTTTTCCAGGGATATTTTAGCAGTGTTGATATTGGCTTCATTTCCCCACCTAGTTGCAGCTATTAAAGATATGTAGTGTCCCCTGGTATATGTTTTACATGCATCCCATACTGTGTGAGCCTGTGTTGGCGTATTGTTCCCATTACACTGTTAGTTGTGGTGTAAATGCCTCTGCCACTTTTGGGGTGAAGATCCACTTTGGTGGAAGTCTCCACATACAGGAGGGTTTTTTTGTGTCGCTTGTAAGGGATAGGATTAAGGGGGCGTGGTCAAGAGAAGAGTCTGCTAGTAAAATACACTTTAAAGGCCTTCATTTTTAAACAATATTCATAGATCAATAGAAAACTGGCATCTTACCTCTCCACCATTAGCATATTCCATAACAAAGCAGAGTCTGTCACTGGTCTGAAATGCATACTTTAATGCCTGGAAAATACAAGAAATGGAACAATGGAACAGGACAACAATTACAATATTTAATATTTTTATTTTTCTAAAGGGAAAATATACCCCTCCTTTTTTACATGAGCAGATTTAGTTGGGCTTATGCAGAAAACCTGAATAGTCACTGAACTTCAAAACTTTTCTGAACTTCAAAAAAAATAAATATAATTTATTTTCTACAAAAACATACCCTATTCCAGACTTAATGAAAACAACGATCTATCTCTGTGTACATAGGACCAGTTCCCCATCCCACTTAAAGGCACAGTGACACCAAAAAATGAAAGTGTATCAAGGTAATTAATATATTATGTACTGCTGTGTGTAGCAATTGGGCCAGCCATTCAAGCCAGAAAAAAGGCACAGGTTACACAGTAGATAACAGAAACTCAGAATACAATGGGAACCTACACAGCTTGTCTGTTATCTGCTACGTAACTTGTGCCTTTTCTCCTTTTTTGGCTGCCCCGATGGCTACACAGCAGCTGATTTAGGGCAAATCACTGCACATGCCATCCCACTGGCGATTTACATTCTAGCCAATGGGATGGCATATCGGGGATCAAAGCCCTTATACAAAACTACAGTAGTGATTCTGAAGTGAACACAAAATTTTTACCAGTGCAGGTCGACAGTAAATTATATTTATTACATTTTAATTTTTTGAGGTTTCTTTTTTCTTTAAGAGTCACATGTAACGCAACCCCTCCCTCACTGCGTACCATGGTAGTAATGGAATCTTGGACATAAAGGCTCATGGCTCACAGGGAGATTTGTTGGCTGCTGGTATATCTTGGCTACCATGAGCGACAAATCTCCACAAAATACTTTCCCACCAGCAATAAAGTAAATTTCCGGTGGGAAAGTTGGACAAAGTTTCCTTGTGCTTTAATTTACTGCAGGATAGAAAGCATTTTGGGGAGATTTGTTAGCTGTGGTACCCAGATTTAAGCATGGGAGACAAACTCAAAGTCCCAAATCCATAATTTTACAATGGAACAAAGTAAGGGATTGGTTGCATTACACTGTGTATCCAAGGCATTTGGGGAACTTACTTATGATTACAAGTGTGAGATCAGTTATCTGGAAACCTGCTATCCAAAGAGCTTTAAATTACGGAAAGGCCATCTCATATAGACACTATTTTATCGAAATAATTCAGATTTTTAAAAATGATTTTATATGATTTATCTCTGTACTCTATCCTAAGATATACTTAATCCTGATTGGAGGCAAACCAATCCGACTTGTTTAAATTAATGTTTAAAAGATTTTTTACTTTAATTATGATGTTATATATTAAAAGGCACAAAGGTTGCCCAGGAGTAGTAACCCATAGCAACAATCAGCAGCTAGAATTTACTGGTCACCTGTTTAAAAACAAACATCTTATTGGTTGGTATGCGTTACTGCTCTTTGACAAACAGTCTTTTATTACATACAGGGGTTAAGGTATCCAAACTATGGAAAGATCCCTTATCTGGAAAACCAGAGGTGACAAACATTCTGGATTACAGGTCCCATACCTGTATCATGATTATTTTTCTATATGTGGAATCAGGAATTTCAGATACTGTTTATGCACATTTTTAAATACCCCAGAAATGGGCTCATGTCAAAAAGCGAAGTGTATTTTCCCTTTAATTAAAAATGAATTAAACGAAGTTCAGACATGTCTCAACAAACGTACCGTCAAAAAGGGGTGTTTTGTGTTCTGCAAAACTCTGCTTTCTGTAAGTGTATGAGCAACTTCATCCTGAAATGAAAAAAAAAGACACAATGTGCTTTAATTTCTGCCAAGAAAAAAACAAACAAGACTAAGTGTGAGCATGATCTCCCACTAGTGATATGCAGGCCGGGCCAAAAACATCATCAAAAGAGAGCCCAGGTTGGGTGCGGGTCTAACCCTTCTGCCTCCCACCCACGACCTAACCGAGCCCAATTCTGGGTCTGGCGACGTCTATTTATAGGCGTGTCCTGGCCTGCCCCACCCCCTCAGTTATGTCATAAGGTTTATAAATAGATGCAAAGCCACAGGCCAGGTCGAGTGCTGGTCGACTTTATGTTCAGCTTATTGCCCACTGTATGTAGCCTGACCACCATCTGGACAATGGGAAAGTTAGAAAACTCCTCCAAATACAGACTGAATCAGCCTGTTGATGTAGCCTCAAAAGGGCAAGTTGAGAATGAAAAAGCAAATGTATTAAACAAAGCAAGCCAGTATATCCCAATTGCACCTTTGTACAAGTGGTATAACCATCAATCTTCTAAATATACCAGTATCACAACACTGTTTTCACTGTTCCAAAGGAAACTGAATAATCCCATTTGAAGGGCTCTTTAATTCTAAAAGAGCACAACCTTAAAATGAACTATTAACTGAATCTCATGTCACTCAGCAGCCACAAGTTCACAAAAAGTTCACCAGTTTGTCAAGATCTCCCTGCTAATATGACACTTTCAGGATATATTTAATTGTTTAGCATAGTTGAGCCTCTAACAAACACCTTTTTCCATGTCCTGCCCAATATAGAACTCTCTCAAACACACAACTTAGACCCATGTCAAAATTAAAGAAAGTACCACTGACAACTGCTTTTTGTACATGATTCTTTAGTCATTTGTATGTAAAAAAACAAAAAATCACACCAAGACCAACAGACTTCATTTAGAAAGTTAACCAACATCATTTTCCAGGACATAGTCTTGAACGCCAAAGGTAAGAATATCTGCAGAAACGAAACCTTTATATACCTACACCACTAGATTATCAGCTTACAGGACTGAGGCCATAACTGTAATCACATCATTGGAACCATACCAGACAAAACAATGCTAACAAAATCAAACATGTACCGGCTAACACTTACCTAAACTTATTGGTGTATTCCATCTGACCATGAAGCCTTGTTTATATTAATTTTGCTTAAATGTTAAAATACCACTGGCAACAATGGCAACCATAAACATATTTTGCTGTGCTGTACAATAAAATGGTGTACATTTCAAACATATAGATTACAAATATACTGAGCAATAATAATAATAATAATAATAATAATAATAATAACAATGAAGTTCATCAAACCTTACAATCAAAAACGTAAGCTAAATCTTCTGTATTACAAAAGTGCAAATCTTGGCTTCTCTTAGTATGTACTGAGTAATGGATATCATTAGCAGAGTTTTTTTTCAAAGTAACCAAAATGATTTTTAATTGATTCTCAACCTGCAAACTATTGTTGTATCTGTTATAATAAGCCCCACCTTAGCGATTATGACCTCTTTTCGAAGGATCTTCATAGCGTAGTAACGTCCACTAGATTTCTCTCGGACAAGAATAACCTTTCCAAAGGTCCCTTTTCCCAGCAATTTGAGGTAGTCAAAATCATTCATGGTCTTAAAGTAATATATGAAAAACAGTGGTAAGCAGAGGCAAATGAAAGTTGTCACACAGATGGAAAAAAGTATAAAATGAGGTAAAATTTCTCCTACAGAGACATTGGGAGCCTGAAGTTAGCAGGACTGTATACCCCCTCTTTTCAAGATGAGCTAAATGAATAGGGCTTGGGCTGAACATATTTTTTTGCCTTGAGTTTTCATCACAAAAAATCATCTAGTTCTGTTTTTTATTTCTTCAGCTACATAGGCAAATTGAGGATATTCCATATTTAGTTCTTGCAAAGAAATTACCAGAGCTCAAATAATCTAAAAATCTTCTGTTTATCTGTACACGGGTAATCAAATTAGCTACATCACAAGGATCAAACATGGTGTATTTTTAATTTCTCTTTTAGCTCAAGAGATAACATAAACAGTACATTTTATGTAATTAAAACAGGCAGAAAGTATAGTCAACACAAGCCCTATACATTGCACTCATGTTAAAAATATGAATATACTCCTTTCAATGTCAAGAATTTCATTAGGTCATTTTTCATAAATTGACAAAATTGATCTTTTTAAACATTCTCAAGAATTGGGCAAAAGGAATAAAACAGTTTCTGCTAGACAGCAATTCACATTAACTTGCTAAGGCATGAATAATTTCCTCACCTCAAGGACAACCATAATTAAAGGCACGACTTACCACTTTGGGGCGCCCTTTGGACATTGCAACATCCATCTGCTCTGCGCTTGAGACATCACTGGGGGAGCCATACTTAACTTCCATGGCTTCCTCCTCCTCATCTTCGGCCACCTGGTTCTTCAGGCCATTGGCCACTGTCTGGATGGCAATAATCCATTCTTCCCTGAGGCAAAAAATATTATCTCAGCCTGCTATGGTGCTTAAAGGGTTACACAAGATAAATGTAAACAAGGCACCTGGGCCAGATGGAATAAACCCTCGGGTATTGAGAGCGCTAGGGTCAGAATTACAGTGGCCCTTGTTTCTGATATTCTCAGACTCGCTTTAATCAGGTATGGTACCTATGGATTGGAAGAAGGCGAATGTCATTCCTATATTTAAAAAGGGAGTAAGATCTCAGCCTGGCAATTATAGGCCTGTAAGGTTGACATCCGTGGTGGGCAAGTTATTTGAAAGCTTGTGAAGAGATCACATACAAAATTATGTACTGGAGAATGCCATTATGAGTAGTAATCAGCATGGCTTTATGAAGGACAGGTCATGTCAGACCAATTTAATTGCTTTTTATGATGAGGTAAGTAAGAAGCTGGACAGTGGGGGTGCAGTAGATATAATCTATTTGGATTTTGCCAAAGCATTTGATACCGTTCCCCACAAACGACTGCTTTCTAAACTAAGGTCTATTGGTCTTAGTGAAGTCATTTGCACATGGATAGAAAACTGGCTACAGGATCGGGTACAGAGGGTGGTTGTTAATGGTACATTCTCTACTTGGAATAAGGTTCTCAGTGGGTCCCTCAGGGTTCTGTACTGGGTCCACTTTTGTTTAATTTGTTCATAAATGGTATTATAAGTAATGTATCAGTGTTTGCAGATGACACAAAACTCTGCAGACCAGTTAATTCTATCCAGGATGTGGCATCCTTCAGCAGGATCTTGACCAACTGGCAATCTGGGCGGCTAAGTGGCAGATGAGATTTAATGTGGATAAATGTAAGGTCATGCACTTGGGATGTAAAAATATGCAAGCCACTTATACTCTTAATGGGACTGCACTACGCAAATCCATAATGGAGAAGGACCTTTCAGTCCTTGTAGATAATAAACTTGGCTGTAGCAAGCAATGACAGGCAGCAGCTGCAAGGGCAAACAAGGTTTTGAGCTGTATTAAAAGGGGTATAGATTCACGGGAGGAGGGGGTTATTCTTCCCCTTTATAGAGCACTGGTAAGGCCCCATCTAGGATATGCTGTTCAGTTCTGGTCTCCAGTGCTCCAACGGGACATGACTGAGTTAGAGAGGGTCCAGTGAAGGGCAACTAAGTTGGTAAAGGGTATGGAAAGTCTCAGTTATGAAGAAAGACTGGCCAAGTTGGGTCTGTTTACACTGGAGAAGAGGTGCTTAAGAGGTGACATGATAACTATGTATAAATATATAAGGGGATCATATAATAACCTTTCTAATGTTTTATTTACCAGTAGGTCCTTCCAACGGACACGAGGGAACCCACTGTGTATAGAAGAAGGGAGGTTCCGTTTAAATATGCGGAAAGGTTTTTTTTTTACTGTGAGAGCTGTGAAGTTGTGGAATTCCCTCCCCAAATCAGTCGTACTGGCTGATACATTATATAAGGGGCTGGATGGATTCTTAGCAAGTGAGGGAATACAGGGTTATGGGAGATAGCTCTTAGTACAAGTTGATTCAGGGACTGGTCCGATTGCCATCTTGGAGTCAGGAAGGAATTTTTTCCCCTCTGTGGCAAATTAGAGAGGCTTCAGATGGGGTTTTTTTTGCCTTCCTCTGGATCAACTAGAAGTTTGGCAGGTTATATATAGGCATTATGGTTGAACGTGATGGACGTATGTCTTTTTCAACCCAACTTACTATGTTACTATGCTTGTTCACCAGGGAGCAAAACCTTGCTACCGTACAATATATTGTCTGACATGTCAACTCTATATTGCAATAAATAAATTCATCCTTAACCCTTTTACTGCCAGCCATTTTGGTCAAAGCGGAACTTGTATTGCCAGACAGTTTTTGAACATTTTGCACTTCACTTTAGGGGCCTTTCCTCGGGGGGACTTTTAGTTTACCAAGGAAAACAATATATTGTTTTTTTCATAACAACCTAAGCTTTCAAAATATGGTAGAATTTTTGTTTAATTCCAATTCTGTAACAAGATATAGGCTTCTAAATGTCTAAAAATGCACACATTTTTACACATACTAGAAACAAAAATTATTTTATGCACGAATATACAACTGATTTGGAAAGTCCCATGTCTCCTGAATGTGCCAATACCAAATATATATAGTTTTATGGAGATTTCTCACTTGTATAGGTCAAAAACTCCCAGCAGTACATTACCAAATTCCCAAAGCACTGCTCCAAAAAAACTGCATACTTTGGATTTCAAGGCCAAAATTCCACTAACAGAAGGTTTATCCCAGAAAATTGTACATTTTTGGAAAGAACAGATTCTGGGGAATACAGAATAGGCACAACTGTGTGTCTACTCCAAACTATCAAGTCGCAATGCTTTCCTAAAGTTATTGGTTTTTATCAAAATTTGTGATTTTTTTTAAAAATCGCTTCAAAGCTTCCAGTCTATAGTATCTTATTTCCTACAGGTCATAAAGTAACCAAATAAAACATCCTAAATATGAATGCCTGGGGTCCACTGAACAGTTTGATGCCCAATATGTATAGGTTTACCTAAGTATGTTGCATGTAGGGGCCCCAATGTGAACATACCCCATTTGAACTGTCATTTCTGTCATTTCAGCTTCTGCAAAATCAACACATTTACATCATTATATGTGGGATAAAGCTAGTAAAAAGTATGCTCACCCCAGAAAGTCATATATTTTTGAAAAGTACACATTCCCCCGAATCTAAAATGGGTACCCATGTCTTTCTACCCCAAAGTACCAAGCCGCACAGCTTTTCTAAAGTTAGCAATTTTGATGGGATTTCCAAAAATCCCCTCAAAGCTTCCACTTTGCAGCATCTTATCTCCCACATAGCATTAGGTACCAAGATAAAACACCCTGAATTTGAACACCAGGGGTCCACTGAACAGTTTGATGCCCAATATGTATAGGTTTACCTAAGTATGTGGCATGTAGGGGCCCCAATGTGAACATACCCCCATATATACTGTCATTTCAGCTCCTGCAAAATCAACACATTTACATCATTATATGTGGGATAAAGCTACAAAAAAGTACGCTCACCCCAGAAAGTCATATATTTTTGGAAAGTACACATTCCCCCGAATCTAAGATGGGTACCCATGTCTTTCTACTCCAAAGTACCAAGCCGCACAGCTTTTCTAAGTATGTGGCATGTAGGGGCCCCAATGGGAACATACCCCAATATGATCTATCATTTCAGCTCCTGCAAAATCAACACATTTACATCCTTTATGTGGGATAATGCTACAAAAAAAGTACATTCACCCCAGAAAGCCATATATTTTTGGAAAGTACACATCTCCCCGAATCTATAATGGGTAATCATTTCTTCTTGCTTCAAAGTACCAAGCTGTAAAGCTTTCCTAAGTTTGCAGATTTATATGACATTTCGAAAATCGCATAAAAATGTTGCAATTTGCCGCATTTATCTCTCACAATTTCTTGATAAAGATCAGATAAAGACAAATCACCCCAAAAAGGAACACCAGAGGTCTACTGAACAGTTTGATGCCCAATATGCATAGATATACCAAAGTCTGCGGTATGTACCGAACCCAAAATGAAAATAGCGCATAAGGATTTCTCGCCTGCCAGCTCAGCCTTTGCACACGGAGCCCCCTGTCAGTGTATTATGTGCCAAAACTTCCCCTAACTATACAGAGACCCCCACAAAACCATATATTTTTGGAAAGTACACATTCTGACAAATCCAACATGGGTAAAGAGTCCTTTCTACACCAAAGTACCAATCTGCAGAGCTTTCCTAAAGTTATCGGTTTTTATGACATTTCAGAAAATCGCCTAAAAATGTTGCAATTTGCCCCATTTATCTCACACAATTTCTTGCGTACAAAGGCAAGTCACCCCAAATAGGAACACCAGAGGTCTACTGAACAGTTTGATGCCCAATATGCATAGATATACCAAAGTCTGCGGTATGTACTGAACCCAAAATGAAAATAGCGCATAAGGATTTCTCGCCTGCCAGCTCAGCTTTTGCACACAGAGCCCCCTGTCAGTGTATTATGTGCAGTAACCCCCAGAAAACCATATATTTTTGGAAAGTACACATTCTGATGAATTCAAAATAGGCAAAGTTATTTTTGTACACCAAAGTTACACCTGGCAAAGCTACGTTAAAAACAGATCAGGAACACTTATACAGGGATAAAATGTGATAAAACCACAAAAATTGTGCAAATCAGTGAAACAACAAAATAAGTTACATGACAGTGTAATTAGTGGCCAGAATATCTGATCCAATAGTTACGCTGTCAAAATAAACAGTTTTTAGGTAAAAGAAAATAAAACCAAAGTGGTAAAATGAAAAAAAAAAAAAAAACAAAAAAGCAAAACAAAAAAAAAAAACCAAAGTGTTTGTGTATACATGTGTAAAAGTTGTGTGATAGTGTGTATGAGTGTAAATAAGTGTATAAAAGTGTGAAAAATGAAAAAAACAAAACAAAAAAAAAATGCTAAAATGTGTGCTGTAAGTGTGTGTAAATGTATGCAAGTGTGTATAAATGTATGTAAATGTGTGTCTAGGTGTGTAAATGCAAGAAAAAAAAAGTCCAGAAGACCTGATCGCTCCTTGCTCAGTTGGGACGGCGCTGGGGGGGAAGGAGGAAGCAGCAGACGCGATGCGATTGCGTCTGCTGCTTCCTGGAGGGTCCTGCGACCCGATCGATCGCAGAACCCTCATGACAGCCCCCCTGGCACATTGCCCAGGGGGGTTGTCATTGTTAGAAGCTCTCTGCAGCGGCGGCACATGCCGCTGCTGCAGAGAGCAGCGCTTAAACGCCAACGACGTATGAGACACGTCGTTGGCGTTTAAGCCCTTTTACTGCCAGCACGTATGAGATACGTGCTTGGCAGTAAGAGAGTTAAACATACATGCAAAATATGTATTTTATCCTTATTTATCTGAAAATATGCCCAAGAAGCATGTACAAAGCTGCAAACCATGGTGGTACTACAAGTAAAATACATGGAAATAAAAGAAAAATAAAATAAGTATCTAAAGCCTACAGAAAAACTATGGCACCTCAACACAACAGTGTGGCTGCTAAAGGCATCAGAGCTACCTGCCCATATTAATATTAATTTTTATGAAACATTTTGATGATTATCTGCTATATTTTAGTTACTTTCAAGCAGTTTTGGAAACTACAAGGACTTCAAAAGCTTAGGTGAGACTTCCTACAAGACTATGTAAATGTTAATGTCCAATATAGAACTGGGAATTATTAAAATGCAACTAAACCAGGAATAACTAATGGAAGGAGCTCTATAATTAATCTCATTGTATATGTATTATTTTCTTAATAAGAAAACAATATATTCATGTGGCTACAATAACTTTACTGTAGGTACATGTCAACAAAATAACATGGGTTAAATATCCTGTCATTGATTTATACAGAATCTCTGCCAAACCAGATTTCTTTACTGTTAAAAGGTGATTGTATAATCTAATTGGAGCTGTGGGACGTTCTACAATAAAGCATGTACACAAAGATTTTAATAAAATGCATTTTATTATGCCCAAATTGTTTAAAATTCTGCATGTTCCTCCATGCTCTGACCCTGAATCTATCATTCAAAGGGAAAAGTAAGATTTGATATGAAACACTGACCTTATTTTACATGGGAGGAATATACTCAACCTAACTTGCCTGTTTTACTCTCTGGTATTAGATTAGACTTTGATCAAGACTAAGGGGCACATTTTTTAAACTACGACAGGTCCAATTACAAAAAAATGTATTTTTTTCTAAAGTTTACAACTGTTGCGTATTTTCTGCGATATTTTCGTTAATTTGTGTGACTTTTTCGTTCTTTCATACTCATTGCGACAAATACGATTTTGTCGCACAAATTTTTGCAAAGTTTCAGATTCATTCAAGCTTCGGTATCGTGACTTTCCTTGGGCCAGGTTGGAGCTGCAAAGTGCCAATGAGTCCTATGGGAGGCTTCCAAAATCATGCACTGAAGTCAGAAAGGTTTTCCCGCCGTTTACGATCGTTTGTATATAAAAATTTAGTGATTATCGGATCGCCATTCACAAACAATTGTTTCAATGTGAAAATTTTGCATCGTAAGTACGAAATTTTCGTGACTTTCGCAATAATAAATTATCGGATTTTGTGATTTGGATTCGTACTTTAATGAATGTGCCCCTAAAACTCCCATTTAATAACATTTACGCTAAGCAACCGTACCTTTCCTCTGGTGTGTCAACATGAAAAGTCCGTTCAATAACTGTAGTCCATTGTAGGCAGCGAATTACAAATGTGTTGGGCCTAGGACGCTCTGTCTTCATTAGCTGACATTCTGCATGAACAAGCAACAGATATATACTTATATTAAGTCAGAAATCAAGCCCACCATAAAAGACACAGAAAAGTAGAGATGTTATTTTAAAATTAAGATAAAAAATGGAAGCGGGAAGGAACGTTGGAGACACAATACTGGAAAATATTTAATACCCTCAAATAAGCAAAAACTGCTGCAAAGATATTTTCCTGCAGGTACTTCACAAATAATAAAGTGCTAGACTGTTAACATTAACATGGACAATCAACAGCTACTCAAATGTAATTATTGTACATGGAAGTATGACTCTTGTGTCCTCATTAGCACAAACCCTGTTAAATATGGGCGCTATATTAAGTATTCCTGGGAATATGGTTGCGTTTCCTCCATACACTTTAATGTGGCAGTTTGTTGGGAAAAATTATTTTTGAACCATGTGCAAAGGGGGCATTAAAAAACACTTTTGCAACAGGTGTTTATTTTCTGTGTTTGTATTAACATTTTGTTCTGCAGTTTGGCGTTATCTGGCATGGTTTTAACAGCAGTATGGAAGATAAAATATACAAATTCTAGCTTCAGGATTAATCTGTTCATTGATTGTCCCAGAAAATCTTTTTCTGCACCATAATAAAAGTTAAATATTTAACGTAGGTAATATTAACTGTACAAAAACTTTTTTTTTGGAGCAGCACCACACAAAAGTGCTGAGATTGTAACATAGGCTTTACATTTTACTAGTGCATTTGCTAGTTGCAACAGCAATTGGCTGGTCTGCATAATGGTAATGGCAATGGCACATGGGGAGATCAGTCGCCTGTGGTAAAGCTGCTCCACTGCGGATATCTAATCTAAAAAAAAAAAATGCTTTCCCACCAGCAATAACATAAAATCACTGGCAGGAAAACATATGCATTGCTTCGTTTTTTGTCCGAGTTTCCTGGCAAAGCATTTTTGGGAGAATTGTTGCACATGGTAGTGCAGATTTATTGCAGGCGACAATAACATTGTCACTCTGCACAGGCGGTTTGTGGTGCTGGTCTATATTCTAACAGGTGCAGGTTTCTCAGTGGAAAAGCTCACAGCATGGGGAATAATCCAGTGGCCCTTGCACAATTTAAAACTGCTGCACATAAATGTTTTTCTCATGCACCAAGAGGTGGGTGGCCCAAGATATGTGGTAATTTATATTTATACTATATAAAGTTGTATGTATGCACCATGATATATTATGTGTGCTGGCAACAATCCTACATTAGATATCAAAAGAAGATATACTTTTCTTATAGGCTAATGGCACATAGGTAATAAGTTCCTGGGGGTGCAAATAAGAGCTATAATTGGCTATTTGGTTGACAGCCTATAGAAGGCTCTGTTTGGCTTTACACTGGGGTTTTATGCAACCAAAACTTGCCTCCAAGCCAAAAAATAAGCAAGAAAAATAAGCACCTACTTTGATCCCCCTGGGAGCAACATGTTTCTCAAGAGCCACCGGTTGGGAAGCACTGCTGTAAGCTAAGCGAAAGTCGGCTTGCAGATAAACGCAGGCTGAGAACCCACATCTATGCTCCAAAAAGCTTACTGAACCCATAGTGTCTGCCCAAATGCAGGCATTCGGAGCAGATTTTGTAAAAAAAAAAAAAACAATAAAACAAAAAACAAAATAAAAACTGCTTGAGTATGCAGTTTTGCACTGAAATCTGCTTCATGTGCCTGGTAGGGTAGGGGTGGATTCGCGGCCTGCTTTTACCCGCAAGCCAACTATCTGCCACATCTGGCAGGAGCCTTAGCTTACAGTGAGAAGGGTGTGATTGTAAAAGTTAGGCATTAGCCTAAATCCATCCTGCATCTTAAGAATAAGAGTCCTCTCAAACAATTGCAGGGTTTTTCTTATGCCATTTGAAATATATAAAATAATTTTATTAAGATTTAAATGGCCAATTACAAAGTATTTTTGAATGATGGTTAGCCTATCACCAAAAAGAAATATATCTGTTTACATTTAAACTTTATATCTGTTTATGTAGCACCTACAAATAAACATTTTTTGGTAACAGTCTTTAGCTTCCAAGAAAGAATTAAAACTATTGCATTCTACATAACATCTAATATGTGCTATGTAAAAGTATGGCCCGCATATAACTTGACTGGCTGCCCATCACCTTATTTATATTAACTTTATTAAAGCATCTGATGAAAACACAATGTTTACCAGTGCATAATAAAAGTACAAAACTTTCATTCTTTAGAGTATGTCTTTTTAAATAGCATGCTTTTCTACAAAATTATACAAATCCTTAAAAAGCACTTACCAAGTTAAAGAGGAAATTCCCCTTTTGTGAACTACCTCTTTTAGACCCTATTAAGAGTTTTGTGTTGTGTTGGGTTTCCTTCACTGAACACAACCTCCACTACCTAAAGGTTACAGCCAGTAGCTGTCCCTTCTTACTTATTAAAGGGATACTGGCACGATTTTTATGGTATACTTTTTATTTCCAAATTACACTGTTTAAATAGAAAATAATTCACTCTACCATTTAAATTGTTATTCTTGAACCAACAAATGTATTTTTTTAAGCTGTATTATTTGTGAGTAGGCAGCCATCTCAGTGCTTTGTGCCTGAGTCTGAGCTTTTAGAAGAAGAAAACTGAAGAACTGCTTTCAGGTAACCTATTGTTTCTCCTACACCCATGTAACTGGAGGAGTCCCAAGCCGAACTTGGATTTCTTACTATTGAGTGCTATTCTGATATCCACTGGAAGCTGCTATCTTGGTCCCTTCCCATTGTTCTGCTGATCGGCTGCTGGTAAGGGGGATATATCACTCCAACTTGTAGCGCAGCAGTAAAGTGTGACTGAAGTTTATCAGAGCACAGGTCACATGATTGCGGCACCTTGGGAATTATGTGAAGAATATGGCTAGCCTCTAAAAAATGGATTTCAGTGTAGAATGCTGCTGGACAAGCTATCAACTGATGTGTTTTGGAAAAAAAACCCATATTACTTGGAGGTGCCTAACAAAAAATCACCCCCCTGTGATTTAACATTTACTTCCTATAAAAAAAAAAAATTATCCTATAACATTTAGTTAAAGAATAAGAGGGGGGGGGGTGCATGTATCATTTATGCACATCTGTGGATGCCTTTAATTAAGACCTGGACCAGTTGTGTGTTTTTATTGATGCCTTTCGTAATGCAATCTCAGAATGTGTTCTGCTGTTTTATTGAAAGCCTAATAAAGAATGGAGTTTTAGACTATGCACTGCAGTCTGTGATGCAGTGTGCACTTCCTGACTGTGACGTTTGTGGATGCTTGCATCACTATAGCATAAACCAGCCTGTAGAAGGGATTAACAAACCCCAAATTTATGATAGAACAAACTCTTTCAAGTGTAGCTAAATTAAGTTAAGTTATCTGGGAGTGTTAAAGACCTTTGGTAAAGCTGGGCTGGTGGGATTTTTGAAACAACTGTATAGTACAAGCATCCTCAGCAAGTGTGATCCTTAAAGGAACAGTAACACCAAAAAATGAAGGCGTTTCAAAGTAAGTATAATATAATGCACTGTTGCCCTGCACTGGTATAATGTGCGTGTGTGTGTGTGTTTGCTACAGAAACTCTTCTATAGTTTATATAAATAAGCTGCTGTGTAGCCATGGGAGCAGCCATTCAAGCTGGACAAAAGGAGAAAAGGCACAGGTTACATAGCAGATAAGTTCTATACAATACAATGGTGTTGTATCTATTTGCTATGTAACCTGTGCCTTTTCTCCTTTGAATGGCTGCCCCCATTGCCACACAGAGCTTTGTTTAATAAACTATAGTAGTTTCTTAAGCAAATACAGTAGCTGTACCAGTGCAGGGCAACAGTACATTATATTGTTATTACTTTTATACACTCTTTTTTTGTATTACTGTTCTTTTAAAACCGATAGGAAAGTGTCAGTATCACTCATGCTTAAGCAGTAGGTGTCAGTATCACTCATGTTGAAGCAGAATAACCAAACAAAGGATTATAATTACTACATATGCCCATTTACATGTCACATATAATAAGAACTCTTTTTCCAGCTGGGGACAAAATATAATTTTCTGACAAAACTCACCTGCAACTGAGAAGTTATTGAGGGGCGGAATCGAACTGTGCTCTGTGGACTCTGGCTTTTCCTTATAGCCAATAAATGAACCATCACTTTTTAGAAGGAAATATCGTGGTCTCCATGTTTTGATATACTCCCCTGCAAAATGTCAAGACTCACTGTTGTGAACAGAGTATCATGTTCCACATAAAGGCAAATATTTTAAAAATAATTGTTTATTGTGTCCCTTAATTTAGTTTTTGCTATGTTATCAAGACTCCAAATGCAAGTAACTGTTCTCTGATCTTCCAAGTAAACAAGCTACTTGCTTTCACTTTATAGAAGACAGACAGGAGATACATTTATAGGCTTACATGCAAACAAGGAAATGTGCATGTGGTTATGAGATATGCTGATTAAGACAAGACCAAACTTCTCCATGTACAGTCTAACAAGCAAGCTACAGTTACAGTAACATTAACAGACCTGCTTTAGCAGAAGTAACCCTGCTTACAAGCTATGGGTTACTCTTACCCCCACTGTTACAGGAGTAGGCCGGCTTGCTGCATGAAATTTAACACATCTCTACCAAAATAACATAACCAGGAAGCTAATTTTACCAGGAACTGACAACTGCTATACTTGCCGGGGTAGATTTGTATGAAGTGATAGGGTTGTGCAAATGCAGTGCCTAATGCATAGGATTAGAGCAGCTGCATAAACTATAATGACTATAAGATATACTAATAGCAGTACCATATTTTCTGGTTAGGCAACTCCTATAATACATACCAACACAGAATTTTCTGAAGGGAAAATTATCTTTTAGCTTTTGCTGTAAGGCATGTTTCTACCAAGAAATATAAAATGCACTCCCTGGTTACATGTGATCCAGTGGATGCAGACCTAAACAATCAGTTTCTAATAATTACATGCAATTACATTACATTAACATTTATTTATAAAGCGCCAACATATTCCGCAGCGCTGTACAATAAGTGGGTAACATACATGGACATACAGAGTAACATATAAAGCAATCAATAATCGATACAAGAGGTGAAGAGGGCTGCAATATGACAGAATATGAAAGATGCCTCAGTTTTTACATTTACTTCAATGTAACCACTAAATAATTGCAATAATATTACCCACAAAGTAAAAAAAAAAAAAAAAAAAAAAAAAAAAAAAAAAAGTTGTGATAGTGATATATAGGAAAGGAATAGGCTAACAAAACCATGATTGTTAATCAAGAGTAGAATACTGCAGAACACCTTAAAATACAGGACCCTTACAGAAACTGTCAAAATCAATTTTGCTTAGTTTCAGACTCTGTAAAACCAGTGGGGCTAGTTAATAAAATCTTGAGGGTTATAACGAATATATATTTATAAAGTGCCAACATATTCCATAGCATTGTAGAACAGAACATACAAATTACAAACAATACTAATGGATAAAGAGGGTTAGAGCTTATTATGATCTTAAAAAAAAAAAAATCATACATTTCTTAAGTGTGTGTGTGCAATGTTTTATTGCAGAATGAACCTGGGAATCTTTGATGCAGTCTTAGCCCAAATGCATTTTGGGGTAGACAAAACAGAACAGCAGAACAGTTGAAGAGGTACTAACACAGGAAGCAGAGAAATAAAATACACACACAAAAACAGGAGACATTAGAAACTGTCATTAAATAGGTATAACTGGTTTGTGGCAAAAGTGGGGCACACTGTCGTCTTTTGATAAATATATGCCTCAAAATGAAAACAGCTTATAAAAGAGGTTGTGTCGTGGAATGTGCACGCGGTTAAGAATTTGGAGTTTCAGGTACCCTTAAGCAAAAATATGGGTATTTATGGGTTGCACCTATATGCATGGCTGGCATCATTTTTGGCTCATGGTGACATTTTATGGTAGCAGGTCAGGTCGTTGATAAAGCAGTAGCAGGATTGAAATAACAGGTACAGATCCATGCCTACCCCCCTTAGTCCCATGCAGGCTTCTATGTATTATGCTTATGATACATTCCAATGGCTGGAACACAAGAAAATGCCCCCTGCTTCCTCCCTTTGCTTGAATATAAAAGTCTCACACATGTCACAAAAAACTGTTTCCCATCATGTGGTGGTCACATGGAAGAGTCAGGGCATGATTTTGGTTGGCTGCGGAAAAAGTTTCCCGTTTGTCATCAGCTTTACAATTTTTAAACTACTCCTAAAAAGAAATCCATCAGCTCCCTACGCCGTAAAAACTACTGCTTTTTAAAATCCTTAGATCATGCTGCCTGGTTAAGGTGCACCTATTATTGACTGGTATTTCAGGAATTCCAAAAGGTCAAAAGGCCCTAGTACATTGGCAAAACAAAACAAAAAATGCTTCCAAGAAGCCAGTCTCTACAAAAATCTTTCCAGGAACAGAGTAGCAGTGGAAGTATCATTTGCAGAAGAACTTCTATGCCACACTACACAATAGTAGTAGTAGTATTTGCTATTAGTTTGTTACAAGAGTTAATGCCAATGCTAAAGTTAATATCATTTTGGGGATTTCTATTGCTTATGAACTATGCCATATGATTCATGCGAGTTTCTTGAGAAGAAACAATAGCAATTTACATAGAAAAACAGATATAATTGCTCACAAGAACACCCAGGAATCACCTTCTCTTATTTTACTCAAGTTAGATTGATTTCTAAGGGTGCAATAAATTGTTCTATGACGAATATGACACCAGAGTTGGGGTATGGTGCAACTTTGTTATGTTTGTAATACATAATGCACAAATGAAAATTATGACTAGTAGAATAGGAACTGGCACACAGGGAGATTAGTATCATGGGCATTCTTAAAGATTACAGCTTTCCCCCCTTCAGGTTGCTAATAATTTACATCCAACTAGTGCAACCTGCAGTTGTATTTCCTGCACTGGATATGGAGGGGGGCTAATATACAAAAGTAGTTAGATCTGATTTAGGAAGACATAACCTTGACAAACAAACATTAATATATTTTAACACCCAGGTAAGAGCTCAGGGACATTTAAACATCTATAAATAATTGTATTCTGCCCTACTGGTTTGTACCATGAGAAGTAGACATCAAGACCAATTGTTGAAAAATTCACCAATTTTTTCTGCATTCTAGTCTTATATCCACAGACTTGCTGTGGTGGGGCAAAAACAGGCTTACTTTTGCAAGTAGTAGTTGCTAGCATCTTCTGACAAAGGTATGCCATGTGTGTCGCTAGACTATACATACAGTGCTAGAGGGATTTTGTGTCCTTCCTGTAAAATCCCTTTCTCTCTTCATTACAAGGGGGCACAGGCACTGGAGGGTTAACAATGCCTTCCGGGAGGAAAGGACACTAAAAGAACAAGGTTTCAACAATCCTCCCAGGGGGCTGGCCCAGCTGTCCATAGCAGGCTACAACCCCTTCAAAAAGGCTATCCAAACACAGTACTTAAACCATAAACTGAGAACAAGAAATCTATGTGAGAATTGAATCTCTGGGCTGTATCAAACTCCCATCCCCGCTAGGCAAAGAGTAAAACCCGGACAGAGTAGATGGCCCGATAAGACTCCCACTAGGGAAACCGAACAAGTGCTTCTTTGTGGCAAGGACCCTACCGGGGAAAATGCTCTTCACTGGCAGGCTTGAAAACTGGAAGGGCATGCCTGTGTCCCCCTTGTAATGGAGAGATAAAAGGATTTTACAGGTAAGAAAAATCCCTCTTTCTCGTTCATTTTAGTGGGGCACAGGCACTGGCACGTCCTCAAGTAGTCCCAGAGAAGGGTGGGAAACAGACTCAAGCCTGAGCCTTCCTGCTGAAGACTACCTCCATTGAGGAAGCCACGTGCACCTGGTAGAAACGAGTAAGTGTGGATGGGTGGCTGCCTTGCAAATCTGCTCCACAAAAGCCAAAATCTTCCCAAGAAGCTGCCATGGATCTGGTTGAGTGAGCTGTGACCCTCGGGGGGGGGGAGGGCCTGCCTGTACTCCTGAGCCATTTTGCAAAAGTAGTCTTGAAAGCCCGCTGGAGAGCGGTCTCCTTCGGAGTCTTGGGCTGTGGTTAGAAGGATGGTACTAAAATATCGTGATGGGTGGAGCACAGCCTTGTCTTGATGGAAAACCAAGAAGGGGAACGGAAGGAAAGGGCTGCCAGTTCGGAGAGTCTTCTGGCTGAGGCGATGGCCAGGAAAAAACAGTCTTCCAGGTAAGCAGTGTGTCAGAGGCCTGAGAAAGTGGCTCAAACGGAGGCTAGGCCGAGGTCCCAACCTGCAGTGGGAGGACGGATCGCACGGGGGAGGTGGGGGGGGCTAACATTGGTCACTCCCTTCAGACATATGGATCCTGGGCGATCTGGTGCTGAAAAAAAAGCCTTCTAATCTTTTGTCTATGGGGTCCTTGAAGCCGGTGGCGTCAGGTTTAGGAATGGTAGTGGAGAGAGAGAGGCCAAAGGTCTGTGTCTTCCTTATGGAAGGCGTAAAGAAGTGAAAAATTATGAGAAATGTTGGCCTTATGCTCTGAAATGGCCTATTTATCTTTAACAACCGAGAAGAGATGTTCATGTGAAGGGAAGGTTTTAGAAGTCTTTTTCTGTCGTTTAAAAAGATCCTTGGAAGGATCTAAGGAGATTGGTGCCGAGATGTTAAGAGCCACTAAGACAGCTTTAATCAGGCTTTCTATATCGGAGCACCAATTCAGACCCTTGTCGGAGTCCAGAAGTGAAGGGATGTTAGCAGCTTTGCAGGCCCAAGGGTATTTAGGGACGGGGGCCGAAGAACCCTGGGAGGGAGCTGGTGCCCTGGCAAAAGCTTGCATGGAGCGCAGTTTGGGTCCTTCCCTGGTGGGGTCTGCCATAGTATGGCTGAAAGGAGGGAGCCCAGGGGAGAGAAGGTAAGAGGACCCCATAAGAATGGGGGTGTGAACAGGCCAGGGAGCAGTACTGACCGCAAATTCCTGTCCCGCAGGGTGCACTTCCTGTCAGTGGAGCACATGCGATTTCAGGCGCAAAACTGAAATCTTCTGCCCCTGTAATAACAAGAGCTGTGCACCTGGACCAGGTGATGAGAAGACACAAATGTAGTGCATTGCTGCGTGTGGGGGATTGGGGGGGGACTTGTCGGCAGTCGGGTCCGCAGCTGCTGTGCTGTTTGTGCCTCTGGGTAAAGGGGTACCGAGCTGAGGCTCCTGTCCAGAGTAGCTCTGATTAGAGAAGAAGTACCGGGGCTCATCTAATGACATGTGCAGGAAAAAAGGGGGCTGAGCCAAAGCTCTTTCCCCATAAACCAAAGTTCCAGTTGCCGAGGGGGTCTGAATCGTGATTACACCCCCGGTACCTGTAAGGAGAAAGCAGATTAAAAATAAAATGAAAATTAAGTAAAAGACTTAGTGAGAGAGATGTGTCCTCCTCCCATAAGGACACTTAAAGAAACTGGGTTGGGACAGCCTTCTGGAGGGGGTGTGTAAATCTGTAAAATGTAAGTTCTTTTAGTGTCCTTTCCTCCAGGAAGAAAGTGCTAACCCTCCAGTACCTGAAATGAATAAGAAATACCATGTTTGTTGGATAGATTATAATTCCATTTCACAAAACCCAAGGAAAATCAAACTTAAAATAAATAATGGTAACTACAGAGCGAATTCTCCTCCATTTCTGTCTTACCTCTTTTCTGAAGCCAACCTTCTTTAATCACCATCACTTCATTCATGTTGGTAAGAACAGGCTGAACAGACTTGAGCCCAATCAATCCCTAGGAAGCTGGTTATGAACGCAATGGTCACTCTGCAAAAAGAAGACCAGACAGTGGTTGGTGTAGCTTACTGCACACCTGCAGACTACATCTGGCTGAGAACAATAAAAGGCAATTTTCTGTAATATGGACTGCTTCTTTAAAGGAGAAAGAAAGGTAAAAACTAAGTAAGCTTTATCAGAAAGGTCTATGTAAATACAGCCATAAGCACTCACAGAAACGCTGCACTGACCTCTTTGTCAAAAGATTGCTTGTGTCTGTAATTCATGTGTCAGAGACATGCAGCTCTCTGCTCTCTCCTGCTCCCCCCTCCCTCAAGAATGCTAAGAACTCACTCCCCCCTTAGGAATGTGGATCTGAGCCAATCAGTAGGAAGCTGACTCATAGTCTTACACACTGAGCATGTTCACTTGGTCTCGGTGCAGGAGTGAGGCATTATGGGAACTTTCTTTACACAGCTCAGCATCTTCTCTTCCTGTTTGGCTTCTGATCATCTGAACGGGTGAAATATGGAAAGACTTAAGGGCACTATTGAGACAACTGAAGGTATGCCTGCGGCTTGAGATTAACTCAATATTAGCCTTTCCTTCTCCTTTAAAGAAGACAATCTAAAACTTAGATGGAATTTCTTGTTTCCTTCTTCCTTAGAAAGTACAGGTACAAATGATACAGCTTACTATAAAATATAAAATAACCATCAGTATAAAGGAGGGTTTTTAAAAAAAAAAAAAAATGCAAGGGCAAGTAAAGCCAAGATTAAATATGACAAGGCTGTCCAACTGGAGGCACAACTGGACCATAAAGAGGGGCACAAGAAGACTGAAGACCTGTCATTATGATAAAAATATATAACTAACTTCTAATTAGATTCTGTATATTTGCATGTACAGTTTATTAGAAAACACAATGTTTCCTTTACAAAGTTCTTCCACAACACCAGCAAAACCACAGTATATATTTATAATGGTTCTAATGCAGAGTGACTCAGCACAGGCAGGCAATAATAGGACAGCTTTCATTCATTTGTATCAGGCAAAATTAAGTGATAGGAAGCAAAATAAGAGACTTGTGTTTTCTATTTACTAATAAGCACAAAACTGCACCACTGAATGCTGTATTGGAAGTTTAAAGAAGCAGTAATATTTCAGATCTCAAAACTATACACCCCCAATGCCCCGGACCAGGAGTTTTCCAGATAAGGTAACTTTCCGTAATTTGGATCTCCATACCTTAAATCTGCTGAAAATCATTTAAATATTAAATAAACCCAATAGAATTAGTTTGCCTCCAATAAGGATTAATTATATCTTAGTTGGGAACAAGTACTGTTTTATTACTACAATGAAAAAGGAAATAATTTTTTAAAATTAGAATAATTTGCTTATAATGGAGTCTATGGGAGATGGCCTTTCCGTAATTCAGAACTTTCTGGATAACAGGTTTTGGGATAATGGTTCCCATACCTGTATACAAATATCAGTAAATATTGCCCTTTAAGGGCTCTGGTACACAGGGAGATTAGTCACCCGCGACAAATCTCCCTTGTTGCGGGCGACTAATCTCCCCGATATGACATATGATATCTCCCTGTGTGCCAGAGCCCTAACATCTTTTCCCTTGAGCCACCATTTTTCTCTACTGAAATTAGACAACTTGCTTACCCAATACATAAATACATGCTATGACGGGAGTGAAACCACAATGACATTATGCCAGGAATGCACACTCACATATTATGTTGTACTGTCCTTAGTAATTTTGTTTCTACAAAACTCTTTTTGGACAGATCCCTTAAAATATCACTCATGCTCTATTAGGGCATGTTGCAAAACAGTTCTTCTCTTTCTGCATTATTTGAAATCCTGGCAGGAAAAAGGGACTTAAACATTGATGTTACAAATTGTCTCCACAGGAACTAGATAAACAACCCTGCATTGCACAGTGATGTTACTTTCCATATTAACATCACGTGCGCAGGGAATTGTGGGATTGGGAGGATGCAGGCCGAGGACAGTCGACTACTGTTACATTATATTTGATTCTCAAAGGAGTCAGGCTAGATAGCACAAGAACAGGGAGCCATGCTTAGGAAACTGTTCAAACCATATTATTACTATAAAAATCATGAAAAGGCTGCATATTTTTCAATTAATGTATAGTAAAATGTTGTGTGAAATTATGTTAACTTTTCAAAAAGCTTAAGTTGTGTCTTGGTGGAGTTACCCTTTAACTTACAAAAAATAAAACATCATGCATGCAAATGCCCTTAAAGTAGACCCCTATCTTACCAAAAAGTTGAAAATTCCCCTCCATTCACTTGAGCATAGTGCACTTTGATAGGTGATTATCGTTCAGAAACAAGACATTCATTGTTTCTGAATGATAAGCATCCTGGTAGCTTTCAGGGGATTGCCAAATGAATGGAGGAGGGGAGTTTGAGAGTTTGGTTCCCTGCTCAACTCAAGTACCAAAAAGAAGCCGGGGCAAAAAAACTCTCAAAATCTCCATGTGTGCTATTGCCGCAAAGGAGACCCAGTGCAATTGAGATAATGATGATGTGATAATAACAAAGATAACAGCTAATGATCCTGCATAAACTACCTATTAAGCTTATGCCACAAAATTTAATATTAAGCATATAATAGCTGCTACTTGTTTCAGCATGATATAAGACATTACCAGAAATGATAAAATTCTGCAGCTTTATATGAAGAAAAAACATTTTTTCCTGAAACTCTCAACTAACCTAAGCACAAAAAATACACACAACATATCAAAACAGAACTCATATTTTTACCTGCAATTATAATATGACTCTTTATCTGTTTGGACTCTGCTATGAGCTTTGGGACAAGATAGGACTGAAAAACACCAGCCCCATTTAACCAACAAGCAGTGAAGGTAAAAGGCAGCAGCCCTGGCAGAATAAACACTTAGGCAAACATTAAACTCAGGGTCACCTGATGGTGCTTTGCTGTATCTAAAGAATTACTATGAGGCCAATAGCACAAGCAGATGGGTCAGAATGTTTTGTTTGTACAGGTTAAGCAGAAATAAAGTATTAGCATCTGTTGTTTTTATGATAAAGGCAGCTACAAAAACAAACAAATGCATCACAGTGTAGTAAATCAGTGCTTTAAATAAGGTTTTATCTTTCATTTGTGAAGGGAATCATTTAAATCAGTGATGTTCAACTGTACTCTGTTAACATCTGGCCATACACATGTAGATTTTTAAAATATCTTATAGTTATCATAGGACCAAGCTTATTGTAACACGATCATTTAAAAGTACGATTTGTCCATTAATAAAAACAATCATTTCAAGTGATATCATCTAGTTGAAGCTCAGACCGGAAGAGGATGCGACATGCTTTCTATAGGTGATCTGCTTGTTTGGGATTGGATCTTCTCCCAATATGCCCACCTAAGGTGGGAGATATTGGGCTAATTAAAACGGCAGGCATACGCGTTGTCAGATGAAGCGCCCCTTATCTGACGAGATCTGCCCAATTTTAGGCCAGATGTCAGCTGATAGGCCGTCGGGGATGCCCATACATGGGCCGATAAGCTGCTGAATTGGTCTAAATGACTTAATTTGCAGATGAAATCTGCACGTGTATGGCCACCTTTATACACTGTTTAAACTGTACTTGGCCCTGCAAACAATGAAAAATTCAAAGAATGAATCATTGGTACATATGCAGTTTCCAAAATGTGTGAAATTAGAGCTTTCCACAAAAAAAAAAAAAAAAACAGACTTTCTATTCATTCCTATGGGATTTGTAGATGCATTTTTATAAAATGGTGAACTCTACTTTCACCCACTGATAAATTCTTCTAAATAATACACTTCTAAAAATCCCATAGGATTAACTATAATATTAAAAAAACAACAAAACACAAATACAAGAGTATTGTAGAAACGATACCTATATTGGCTAACAATAAATTTATTGTTAGCCAATATAGGTATCATATTATTTTTGACACTGGCTAACACGGTACTACAGTTTTTGTTTTGTGATAGGATTAACTAAAAAGTGAATGAATTTGCTTGTACTGACCTCTAATTTTACACTTTGATAAATCTCCCCATATTCCAGAGTTGCCAAAAAAATAAAAACATACTGGTAACATACAAGAACTCTAAAACCTTAGTTAAACCATTAAATAGTTAAACCTATCGAATGCTGCTTAAATATTAAACCCATTACATTTGAGATTTGACCTATCCCACAAAAGCCTGGATTTCTAAGGTAAATGAACAAGCCAGGTTTGAAAAACTCTCTACTCTACGACAAAACTATGTTGTATGGATCTCCTGGCTATTATTTAAAGCCTTAGATATGTATAAACAAATTCTGATTTTTACCATAGTAGTCCAAAAACCTTACCCATAATGCTGATATGGGAGACAATTTATTTGCATCAATCTTACTTATTTTGTTGGATTCCTAGGTTTACAAAGTAAACATTCCATAGCAGTTTTATACATTTTTTGCCTTAAACATAAAAAACACTACTATTTTAAGACATCTCCCCCAAATAGTGTTTGGGCTATAGCAGTTTTCTAGTAATAACTGCAGGTCTAAGGTTACCTGTGGCACATCACCCAACTGATTAGTCCTACAGATGCACTAAACCCATAATTGCTGGATTTTGTAAAATGCTGAATCTTTCAAAAAAGATTCTGCTGAATACTAAACCAAACCAGAACTCTATTGTGTGTATGCAAATATTATATAAATAAAACTCCTGTGAACATGCTAGATATGGCTGCAAATACTGGTTTTAGAAGCTCAGTGCAGAGAGGTCACACAAGGTGCCTTTTTGGCCACCCTTACAATCAAAATGACAACAGGAAAATCAAACTGCTTCCAGTCACTGTTTCCCATATTCATATATGGAAAACCTGCTTACTAGGGAATATGAAGAAAGTATAGGTAGACCAGAAGTGAAAATTGTTGCTTCAGCCATTTTTTCCCACATCTGCCATAGTAGTCAATAAATATGGGAAAGACATGACATGTGGGTATGAGGGTTATGACTGCTGCTAATTTCTTTTAAAACGTAGTTCCATAAGTAAGATTACCCTTATTATTAACATAAGATCATCAATGTGCCAGGCCTGAAAAAAAAAAAGCCAGCTCTATCCAAAGCAAAACATGCCATGTTCTATTTCATGACACACCATTTGCTATCTTCTTATAGCAGAAGGTTTATGTGATATAAGTAACTTTACAACCATTATGGTCTATGACAGACTAGGAGATTAGCTGCCCACAACAAATCTCCTATATCGTGGAGACTAATCTCCTTAAAATGCTTTCCCACAAATGATAATATAAATATCTGGAGGAAAACATATGCTCCACTTCGTCTTTTTGAGGCAGTGGCACATGGGGAGATTAGTCGCCCCACAACAAATTTTCGTTGTCGTGGGCGACTAATCTCCCCACAATGCCATCCCACCGGCTAGAATGTAAATCGCCGGTGGAATGGCATACGCGTCGCTGCAATGTCCCATAGTCACCTGAAGTTTCCTCTCAAGACAACTTAGGAAAAACGCAGCAGCACGTATGCCATCCCACTGGCGATTTACATTCTAACTGGTGGGATGGCATTGCGGGGAAATTAGTCACCCACAACAACGAAGATTTGTTGTGGGGCGACTAATCTCTCCGTCTGCCATTGCCCTTGAGGTTGCCACAGTTGCCTTGTGAGAAGACTTCGGCTGAAGCAATGCGTATATTTTCCCACCAGCAATTTACATTTTTGCCGGTGGGAAGGCATTTGGAGGAGATTTGTTGGCTGCGATAGAGAAGATTTATCACAGGCGACTAATCTCCTCGTCTGTCATAGTAACTGACTGGCTAAGGCAAAAATACCTTATCTCAAAAAACAGTAACCAAATGAACCAAAGAATAGCACAATTCCATGTAACTGAAGGAGTCCCAAGCCAGGATTATTTTGTTCAGGAGGAACATCAGTAACTAAATCACTCCATTGGACATTAGCATTAAGGGTAAGAACCCATGGAGCGAGTTAGTCACACGCAATAGATTGCTAGTAATGCTAGAGCGGGCAAGTAACCGCTCCGAAAAGGCTTTCCACCAACAACAATAGAAGTTGCCAGTGGGAAGCCCTTTGCATAACTTCGGTAATTCGAAGTCGTGCGAAGTTTCCTGCAGGGGGAAATTTCTGAAACTTCTGATGTTGCCGGTAAAAAGCCTTTTCGGAGCTGTTACTTGCCCGCAGGCGACTAACTTGCTCCATAGATCTACCCTAAGGTGGCCAGTGACGTCCAGATCTTAGTCTTCTTCCAACGAATGTTTGGATATCGGTCATACGTTTAAATGCAATGATCTGAAACTAACAATCAGACTGAAATTGTAGGATAAAGCCCTTAAAAGGAGAAGGAAAGGCTAGTAAATAGTTAATCTCAAGCTGCAGGCATACCTTCAGTTGTCTCAATGGTGCCCTTAAGTATCCCCATATTTCACCTGTTCAGATGATCAGAAGCCAAACAGGAAGAAAAAACGCAGAGCTGTGTAAAGAAAGTTCCCATAATGCCTCACTCCTGCACAGACACCCAGACAAAGTGTACATGCTCAGTTAGACTATGAGTCAGCTTCCTGCTGATTGGCTCAGATCCACATTCCTAAGGGGGGGGAGTGAGTTCTTAGCATTCTTGAAGGAGGGGGGAGCAGGAGAGAGGAGACAGCAGAGAGGTGCGTTTTTACCTTTCCTTACCCTTTAAAATACAAATCGGAGGATGTTCTAAACATAAAATAGTTGGCAGACAACAATCGTATGAAAGTGACTTCCATTGTAGGTCGCCCAAGGATATCATCTGATATACAATACATGCACAGATTTTATCGTTAGTCGACCTAAATTTTCTAACCTGGGCGATCGACGAAACCACTAATCAGCATAGTACGAAAACTACTGGGACGATAATTTGGAGCTCAAACACAGTCTGAAAATCATAGGAAACTAGGTTTGGTACGCGTATGGCCAGCTGAAAGGTCAAGACAGCTACTTGTCATGGCTACTAAACTAGAAACTGCTGATTATTTACTGATAATTTTCTCCACATGTGTTTTAGCAGAGGCAATTTCCAGTGCTTTCCATGGCACGGTATTTTCTGGGGTTTAGTAGCCGTAACAAGTAGCTACTACTAAGAAGCTCTGTGTATTTTTGACCTAAAGAATGGCTGAAGTTTATCAGAGCACAAGTTACATGGCTGTAGCACCCTGGGAAATGAAGCTGGCTAGCCCCATATGAAACGTCATAATTAAAAATAAAAAATCTGTCTGTGCTTTTGAAAAATGGATTTCAGTGTAGGATTCTTCTGGAGAAGCCCTCTTAACTTATGTGTTTTGAAAGAGATAGTATGTTCCCCTCTGGTAAAATTTAATAGGACTTTTGTTGAAATTACATTCTGCCTATTTTAATTAAAAAACAATATTTTCCTATGTGTGGCCATTATAAAGAACTAATTTGAAAGTTGAGCTATATTCAATGAACTTAGCCCCCACTTGTGTTATGAACAGGAAAATTTGTTCTGAGCTTAACAAACAAACAAACCCTTCTCTTCTGTAAGCAGCAGGCTTTGAGAATCTTATTATCAGGGGCTTCTCAGTGGACTGGCATTTTTTTTTTTAACAGCTCCTTTAAAGCTTCATGAGATCAGGAAGTGGCATGGAGTACTAAAGTGAAACCGGCTTCCTTTTCAGAAATAAATATTTTTGAATTAAAACAGGCAGAAAGTATGGTCAGCACAAGTCCTATTCATTGAGCTCATGTTAAAAAGGAGTTATAATGTCCCTTTAATACAGAATTGCATTGGCTCAACAAAGTAACATAGTATAGGGATAAATTAAACAGGTTGTTCAACTTCCAGTTTATGAGTTTTCACTGGTACACCAGTAATAAAGACAGTTTTTTAATTGCTTAACGTTCCACTACCTAAAGTTTAAGACTGGCATCTCAATAAGCCAGGGGCAGATTCAGATTTACTGTTACACTTTGCTACATTACTTGATACATTTCCCAGCAATATCTGTGAAATATTAGTAAACATGCATTGTCATTAATGTTAATACATCTTTAAGATTATGCTAAACCCCCAGAGCTGCTCCATGGAGACAAAAGAGAAACGTTAAACATCAATATTAGAAAAAGGTTAAGAGTGAAATATAGAAAGCTACTGTACAGAAAAAGTAGTTGTGGTTTGTTTTTCTTTAATGAAATTAATTCTGTGAATATCTGTGATACACATACTACTAATACAAGTGCATAGAGTAACTGCTTAAGAATATCTGCAGGGTCATCATTAGAGATGTTCTAAGGACCAATCTACCCCACCCAGCTTCTCACCAAACACAACTAAAAAACTACACTTACATTTTTGAATGGAGCAACCACCGATAGGTGTTCATATTTAGGCAGCTTTCCACTGTACTCAATAATACCACTGTACTTAAACAGAGACTTGTACTATGTAAAATAACAGCATAAAATCTGGTGTTCAGACAGCAAACTTCTCCATTAATTTTACACAGCTTTTACAAAGTTTTTTTGGTGGATTTCATTTTACACAACATAATAAATATGCCCCATAGTGTAAAGGTGGCCGATTTCAGCTACCAATATCAGTCCTTTAGACAGATTTGGCAGCTTATCTGCCCATATATAGGCAAACACTGGCAGTCCTCCCCGACCAACATCTGAGCTGAAATTGGCCAGATTGAGCAGGTTTGATTTTTCCCCAAAATGAAAGTGCCTGGGGCCAAACGATCAAATTAGCCCCATGGGTGGGAATATCAGAAGATCCGCTCACTTAGCGACTTCTAACAGTGTATGGCCACCTTTTAAGGTGGCCATACACTTAGCAATTCCAATCTTTTGTGCGACCACTGAAGTTTAGGGCTGAATAGTCACATATGGAGGTAGAAACAACAGAATTTCTACTTCTACCTGACGATTCAGCGCTAAAAGTAGATTTTGCTTGGGAGCGACGAGACGACCGATATCTGCAGGCTTTTGTGATCTTGGTCACCTCTTTGGGCCGCCATACACGCACCGAATACTGTGCGAAACGAGATTTTGGACGATAATATCAGTGCGTGTATGGCCGGATTAAGGCTCTCCTGACTGGAAGGCTCATTTGCAACCTAACTTGTTGTGATATATAGATCTTCACAAAGAATATCATATTCATGGCTGCTACAATCCCAGCTAGGTAAATGGTATCAAAATGTTCAGTTTCTGCTGAACATTAAAAATAACAATTTGTTACATATAAAAACAAAATCAAGAGAAAATCCCATGCTGGCACCTCCCCACTTAGTGATTACTAAGTACTTATAAAATTTAACTTTTAACAGTCTGCATCAAAAACAGCTATTCAGTTCTACAGACCAGACACCAAACAGAAATCCCACGGTTAAAAAACCCTGCTCCAAGACACTAATCATATGTGGACCTATTAATGCAGAGTGCTTAAGTGAACAACTGAAGTAATCCAGGGCAACATAGTGTCAGGTGGGCTCAGCCTCACCTCTATCCATGCCTCACTACGGGAAAGTAAACCGTGACACCAGTAGTACACTATTCTTCCCTAACCTCCTTCAAGCCCTCAAGTGTTTTGCTGGCTTTGTACTGTGCAGTTACTCACCAGTTACCATTTGATCACTCCTTGGGCAGTCACAAAATTAAAACAAAAGTACGACCCTCAGAGAGAAATACCTGATGCATGTTTCACTCATAAAAAGCTTTTCACTTATTCACAAAAAAGCACTCAAACGTCATCTGCAAATTCTTTACACATGGGCTAACAATATAATTTGTTAGGCATCCTCCAGTGACTACAATTTCTCATCTTTCCTCTGGACAAGCTCTCCATTCGAGGCACGTTCCTACAGACTACGGCCATTGCTTTTACTTGGCGCAGGGGTTAACATTGCTGTTTGTAGCACTGGGGTCCTCGGTTTAATCCCAGCCAAGGTGCTATGCGCAAAAAGTCTATATGTTCTTTCCAAGCTTGTGGGGATATTCTTTAGGTTATTCTGGTCACCCAACCCCACAGTCCAAACATACAAGAATTACTTCAATTTTTAAATTCTCAGAATTTGTTTTATTCTTAAAAATAGCAAACCTGAGAATTCTGGGCTCACTACAATAAGAATAAACATTAAAGCTGCAATAGGCACAGAATGGCGACAGGAGTTTGAGAACAATAGCTGTTGATGGGGGATCTCTGACACACACAACCTCCAACAAGACCCTACTTGCATTAACCCCCTCAGGGGAAGCAACTACAAAGATCCTGAGGACCGATCTCATAACCTTTGGGATTCCTAAAATACCAATGTTAAATCCGGCAGGTGACAACACTCAAAAATATTACCACCTAATGAGACAGACAAGATCCTCATAAAAAATGTGAGTATTTAGTGACTAACTGTAGTTATCCTTGCCCTCAGTTCCTCTAAAAATCTTAATGAGGGAAAGAAGTAGAGCATACCGGAGCAGAGCAAACCAAAACTGCGACAGATATTTTGTGTCCTATTGCACTGGTCCAGAGTTGTTAGATTCCACTAGGAATTTAACCCAAAGTGGAACTGTCCGTATATCTATCATTCACTTCTGTGCCCACCACTCACAGGCCAACTGTTGATCAGTATTAATGCAACCACATGTGCAAAATCAAGTTTTTTCAATACATTTTTTAATGTGGTTTATGTGGCAGGCCCATACACTGCATGCACTTTAGCAGTATTAGGGTATTTATAAATCCTGGTGCAAATGAACCTTTAAATTAAATGCGTCAAACTGTGCAGCAACCTTAGAGCACAGCACCATTGCTTGGAACCCAATCATATTACATGCTGAATTCTGTCATATTTTTTACCAATACAAAATTCTGAGTTATAGAGTTACCATGTGGTATCAGTATTGAGATTAACTGCCCACTGCATTGTTCACGCCTCATATTCAGGCTGTAATCCCCTGTATTGTTCACAATTTTAAGACCCTGCATTGTTCACCACTCGGGCTCACGCTGTAAGATTTCATATTGTTCACATCTCAGCATTGTATCACTGTATGTATTCCTTGACCTATGCTACCTGTTTGTGCCATACTCTGCCTGCCCTACGCGGCCTATGGGAAAAAATTCCATCCCTCTGCATCATCACAAAATTTTATTCTAACTGGCCCATTCCCAATTCAGCAAAGGCTCTAAACAGTTTATACAATGAGTAGGTAGGACACAGAGCACTCTGGGCCTTTCTTTGGGTGAGTATGCTGCCTTTTAAACTCTTATATAAAATGTGATATGTGTGTATTTATATATGCACTGAGAGGTAAACAAAGCAGCCCCCAAAATACTGCAGCTTCCTTCTTTGAATTCTTTGTGCAGTTCGCTACTTTCAAACCAGATATTACGTCTAACAATGTGACTTGCATACCTGTAGATTTGCTGGAGCTTACAGCAACTCTTAGTTGTTCCCTGAGAGGGTCACACTGATGTATCATCTCTGTAAAGGTCTGCAGAATATGTCAGCATTATGTATAAAATTATAATAAAAATAAAATAACACCGATAACAGCATAAACAGCATCAACTGGTGGCCAAAACTGCGCAATTGTAAAACCTACCCTGGGTGCATAATATCCATAGTGAAGTCTACAATTCTGATATTTTAATTGTCATTGAACTGAATCTTGCAGAAGACCTTAAAGGACAAGGAAAGGGAAAGTCACTTGGGGGTGCCAAAAAAGTTGGGCAACCCCGAGTGACTTAAATTGCCTACCTTTTACCCCGGGCTGGTGCCCCTGTTCGGAGAGAACAGCACCAGCCCAGGGTACCTGGGGCGCTTCCTCCTTCCTGTGCGCATGCACAGTAGAGTGAAAAAGCCGAACTTTACCAGAGAAGTCGGCTTTTCACTCTACTGCGCATGCACCGGTCATGGGGTCCTGGCAAAACGAAGCAGGAAGCGCTCGCTACAGGTACCCCGGGCTGGTGCTGTTTTCTCCTAACAGGGGCACCAACCCCAAGCTACAAGGTAAGCGATTAAAGTCACTTGGGATGCCTAATATTTTGGCACCCCCAAGTGACTTAGCCTTTCCTTTTCCTTTAAAATATGAAGAATGAGAAGTGTCAAGTTGTTGAGGTTTAAGCCTGGCCTGACAGAATTTATTGACAGTAATCTAGAAAAAGAAAATGCCATAACCAGTGCCTGATTCCTATTGTGATGATTTTTTAATAAATCCCCGAGATGAGATAAAGAAAAACAATTAAAATTAAGGTAAGATTGTCTAAAGGACCAAAAAGACATTGACATTACACTATCCTAAGTTGGGTATGTAACTATGAAATTACTATTGCAATAATTCTGGGCTTGCAGAAAGTAGAAGAAACATGTCAAATGTCAGATTTTAAAATGTCTCTGGGTATTTTATGGGCAAGCAGTTGCACACAAGTCAAATACTGTAAAGTGTTGGCTTGGGTGGTGTTAAGGTCACCACCATGGGGCAGTCTCTAAAGTGATGAAATACCATCTGGCAGTTTGATGAACAAGTCTGTATGGCATAAGTCAGGAGAACACTACCACTTTGAATACATAATGGCAATTGTAAAATTTTGTTGACAAGATATAATGGTCTGGGCCTTTTTTCATGGTTACAGAACTTGACTGGCCTGCACACAACTCTGGCCTCAACACAAAAACTTCTGTGGGATGTAACTTGCTATTTCTCTCTTGCAGCTGAATGGAAGCAAACCCCACCAACTTTGCTCCAACTTCTAGTGGAAAGTTATAGCAGAAAAGAGTGGGTCAACTTAATATTATACAATGAGGGAGAAGTTACATATTCTGACAAAAGTCTGGTACAAACAACTCATTTGTATACTAAGCAATGTACATATGTACACAGGTTGAATTGGAGTCCCTGGAATTAATTTCTATTTTTGTGTAAATATAGGCTGCATATTATCACTAACAGATGCTAAAGTAATTAAACTAAGCACTGGTATATAGTTACTTGCAGCAGCCCGTCATTACAACATTACTTTCATTTGTGTATAAACAGCAGCCTAATAATTCAGTTTCCCCCCTAGCAGTTTTTGTCCAGTTCTGATGCGTCTTAAAGCTTCCCCCAGCCTTGTCCACTATAATAATACTTTTCACAGGCACTGGTAGGATTCTGCACTTCTGCAAATACACTACATACTGAATTTGCATAAGCGCACAGTCCTATCAGCACCTGTAAGACATGTTTTCTATTACGTTAGGTGAGGTAGGCAATATTCTTTTGCACCCGCCAGGGTGGAAAGTTCAATGGGAAGAACAATATGCTTTTAGTATATCTTCTCAGGTGAAGAAGCCTCTGCATAAGCTTGATTTGAGTGCTTGCTATACTGTTTTTAAAGGGCGAAATCTGGAAAACAATAGTACAGATTATTCTGAAATGAGATTTCTATATGCCAAATGATATTGCCAGCTTGATACCCAATAGCTTTCCCCTGTTCTACAAGAAATACCATGGAAAATAGTGGTTTTCTAATTCAGTAATTAAGCAGTAAGTTGACCATTAAGCCAAATTAGCACCCTATCAATTCCATGCTGCATCTTCTGTTCTAGCTCTAAACTTTTATACTGACCTATATTGGACTTAGAAAACAACACATATTTTGGCTACATTCTCTATTTGTTGTTAAACAAGCACAGTCCAATGTCAAAAACAGTGTGATTACCTAAAAAATAAATGAAATGTTTCCATTGTATCACTGAGAACATTCTCTAACACAGTACAAAGTCAGGCTAGTAGGATTCAGTACTGGAGAGATCCAAACGTTTTATAGTTTACACTCTTTCGTGGAAACGTTATAAAATGAATTCATAAAACGCATAAAGTAAGCACACCATCCTTTAACCAGACACATTGATCTACAAATGGCTGCACCACTCAGTGTACATGCAAGCAAACAGCTGCTCAAAGAGTGGGATGAATACCCCAGACAATGCTGTATGGTACCAGTAAAAGAAATATTTAAGTAGGTAGCTCAAAAGATATCATTTTGGTGCTGGCCCACTTCAACTTACCTGGAATGGCCTGCTGTTGCTTTCTGTGTAGCCCTGGCACGGCAACCACTCTCAGGGCCGCCATCAAGGGGGGGGGGCATGGGGAACAGACGTCCCGGCCCCGGTGGGTTTCGGGTCTTAAGGGGGAAGGGGCTATGCTGCACTTACTTGGATTATCGGGTTCCCTGCTGTCACAGAGCTGCCTACTTCGGAAGGGAGGGCGGTTGCTAGGGTGCCTGCAAGTTCTTTCTCCTACAGCCCCAACACCGCAGCTCTCATCACGCGAGACTGGCGCAGAGACGTAAGCGCAGTGACGCACTATAGCCTACTTGTGGGAGTGACGAGTCGGCGTAATTCATACAGTAGGAGCTGCTGCTGAGACGCTGTAGTTCTACTCACAATTTGTTTTTCCTCTGCTCGCACCTCCTACTTCTGTTAAAGAACAAAAAAAAAAAAAAAACTTGTTTTGTGTTGGTTTCCCGCCGTGCCCCTTGCCACCTGAGATCCCAGTTTCCTTAGAAGTTATGCCAGGGGACTAAAAGAACACTTTTTCCTGATTGCAAAGGGTGCCTGCTGGCAGCAGAGGCTCTTCTCCGAATTTGACAAAACAGGAAAACAATTTTTGTGCAAACTTGTACCAAGTGAAATTGTATTTTTTATAGTCTTTTTGTGCAAACAAGGGGGGAAGAAAATGGGCGAAGTTAGCCAAAAGTAGTCTCTAAAACTGGCCATGCCCCAATAAGATCGGTTTTGTACGGTTTTTGGACCGTGAGTAGGCTCAGAATTATCATCCCGATAATTTTCTTAACCGCAGCATTAAAGGCCCCCATACATGGGCCAATTTTTTACTGTCAAACGACTGATTCCCGAACGATCCGATACTATCGTTAAGTTATCGTATAGTTGATGGTGTGCAAACGATCGTCGGCCCACTAATCGACCCGACATTATCGTCCCCAAAATCGATCGGCCAGGTTTAAAAATTTTAGTCGTTTAACGATAAAATCTGCCAGTTGGTGTGAGTGTCAGACATTTGTCTTCGAACGATTGTTTTCTGCGCATGTCATGATTGCCAGCAGCGGAAGTCAACAAACATAAATAAATAAATACCATTTCCGCCACGACATTGGATCGTACGTAGATGTACGATCATACGTACTTTACGATGATGATACGATGAAATCTTTTGCAAATTATCGTTGGCCGTGGATGGCATATCGTATGGAAACCCAATCACCATACGATCGTTTGTCGATATAATCGTTCGTCGCACAACGAGTGAAATCGCCTCGTGTATGGGGACCTTTAGTTGACTGGGCAGGTTAGAACATTTGGGTCGGATAGTGATAATATCTGTGTATGTATTGTGTATCTGACTATATCTTTGGGGGACCTACAGTCTCCTTCATACGACTGGTGTCTGCCAACTATCTTGTGTTCAGAACATCCTCCGATTTGTTATTTTTAGGGCTTTATCTTACAGTTTGAGTCTCAAATGTTAGTTTTAGATAGTTTCATTTAAATGTATGACAGATATCCTAACGTTTTTTGGAAGAAGACTAAAACCTGAACGTGTATGGCAGGGATCCCCAACCTTTTATACCCATGAGCCACATTCAAATGGAAAAAGTGTTGGGGAGCAACAAAAGCATGGAAAAAGTTCGCAGGGTGCAAATAAGAGGTATAATTAGCTACTTAGTAGTCCCTATGTAGTCTGGCATTATACTTGGTTTTTATGCAATTGAAACTTGCCTCCAAGCCAGGAAATCAAAAATAAGCACCTGCCTTAAGGCCCCTGAGAGGGTTGGTGAGTAACATGTTACTTATGAACCACTGGTTGGGGATCACTGGTGTATGTCCACTTTAACTCTTTGTTTACTCTGGTCCAAACTCTGTGTGCAGGTTCCCAGTCAGTTTTGCAGCAGAAAGTTTTGGGGTGTCAGTGAAAACTGGCGCTAGCAGTGTTTTTTATCTTGTTTCACAGAGGAGTCAGACCACATTGGCTATTACCTATGGTTACCCATAAATAGACTTTCAGATATTTTGAATTCTGGTCTGGTGTTTTATGTGACGACAAGGACAATATTTTTCACAGTTTAGGGTTCCCAGGCATTTTTTTCTGGTTGCCAAAAGTACCTGCTGCCATTAGCAGCTTCCAATTTGACCACAAAGTAAAGAGTTTTTGTACAAAACTAACACCAGGTGAAATGAAGGAATCTTACACATTCTGGCTGTGCATTAATATGATTGAAATCCTTATACTCTGTCCTGGGGGTACCCCAAGCTGTCAACCTGGAACATAAGGCAGTCGGGGGATGAATGGCGATTTTTTTTGCGCGTGTGATGTCACCGTGTACGTGTGTAACCAGAAGTGATGTCACTGCGGAACACCGACATTTTTTGTTACCAAGTAACATTTTAAGGTATGTGCACCAAAGCACCCCATAGGAGTTGAGAGACAAGGAAGTCACAGCACTTTCTTGCCAGTCTTCCCGTTGCTTCTGGATTTGCTTTACTTTCCCAAAAAGTGAACTCTGATTTGATTGGGTCCCTTTGACTATTTCTCCAATCTGATTGCAGCTCATATTTCTGGAGATAAATCATGCCCAGCAAGTGAAGTTCAAATAGTATGAATTCTCAAAGCAGCTGACTTGTTCTTCACCACCCATTCCTGTCTGCCAAGCAAGGATACTATAAAGGGTGGGGGCGAAATCAGAGAAGAAGTGAAAAAGGGAATGCAGGTTTAAAATAGGATTGCAAGAAATTGTGGAAAAATAAAGATAATATGAGGAAAAACACATGGACGGCTGAAAGTTAGAGTAAAGGGTATAGCATAAAGCTAAGTCATGACTGCCAAAATCTGGTTTGGGTTTCTGCACATAGGTTGACGTTAGGGCAGATAAATGTTGAAGAGCATCAGAGAGAATTCTGGTGGAGAGACGCCAAGGCACAGCTTTTTGCGCCCTTACCTTCTGGCACACTGAGCATTTTATCTGGCAGGATAAAAGCACTGCTTATATTTGCATCTTTTACCTAAAATCTGCCTCATGTATGTAGTGATAGGCAGATGTTTTTCCCAGCAGCCCTGACCACTCTAGTTACAACTGTGGCATTTAGCACCAGGTTATAAACTATATCAAGGGTGCTTGAGGCACAGTGCCTAAAGGGTTTGCAATATATAGTGAATAAAATACCCCCTAATGTAAAATAAAGGGATATTGTAAGTGACCATAAGAGAGAACACAAGATCGAAGGCCAATTGCTTTTATACAGGTCATGGAATTTAGAGGTGACTTCTAATATCCTTATATTCTACAACAGGGAGTACTTTATTATGATATGCATGTTTTAGTGAGTCATGAGACAAAAATTACATCACTAAGCAACGTTTATAATATACACTTTTTTCCCTTAGGGAAATGAACAAACTATATTATAACAATAAACACACAGCAGACAGCAGTGCAACATGGTACTATAGTGCAAAGAAAGTTGAGTATGGGAGTCGAAAAAGTTATTGGGCTCATTTCATTGTTGGCTTACTCTCATCAACCAGTGGCTATTGCTCCTGTCGCGTTACTCTTCCTTCTGTCTTTCTTCAGAATCCTGGGTCAATGCATGTGCACTTAAGTGAAAAAGCTGGCCTTTTTGTTAAAGTTGACTTTTTACTGCGCATGTGCAAAGACCAATGCGGGAAGAAGAATATACCCTGGCCAGTGCAGTTTTCTCCTAATAGGAGCACTGGGTCAGGGGTTTCAGGTAAGTGATTATAGTAACTGGGGGTGCTTTCTTTAAGGCTTGATAAATATTATGAAGAGGTTTCTGACAGGTGTCAAAGCAGGCACTTGACTCTTTAACGTTGATGGACTGAGCTCCTTCTCAAAGCCTGTTTGCAGATATTCAAGAGCATCCTTTCCAGCCTTTTCAAAAATGTAGTAAAATCTAAGCTTAAACTCTAACCACATAAGAAAGTTACTCCAGGTCTTGTAATACTTTTGTAAAGGTAAAGCTGTCTTGTAAGCCAACAGAGTCTCAGTGGTGTTATGCTATAAGCCTCTTTTTATTTTATTCCTTGCCTTTCATCTTCCAAGCCTTCAGCTTCAACAATACTCCTGTGCACGTATAAAAAAAATGAGCCCTGCAATAGAATCTGTAGGTCTGCTGGCAGCTTGAAAGGCTTCAAAACTGCTAAAAACAGTTGTAAAAACCAGGACCTCCTGGGCCACCATGGGAGTCATGGGAATCATAATCACTGATCACAATCACTGAAGCCCTGTCCTGGCTGATTTTCTTCAAGCACCAGGAAAGCAAGGTAACTGTTGAAACAGATATGCCAGCCAGAACGACCATTGAATACCATAGGCATCTATCACTTCTGTCCTGAAATCTCAAACAGAATCTCTGAAGCTTACAATTCACTGAACACACCATCAAGTCTATCTCTGGAATACCCAATTTCCTGATCTCCAAATGAAATATCTCTTGCTTCAATTCCCATTACCCTTGAAGAAATATTGCTCAGTTGGCCTGCCCAAGCGTTCAGTTTCCCTGGAAGATATACTGGTGCCGGATCTAGTAGGTTCAACTCCAAGAAAAAATGTTTTCTATCAGAGATATCAGACACTTGACCTTGGTGCCTCCCTGTTCATTCACGTACGCCACACTATGTTTATGGAATTTATTCTGACTGCTTTACCCTTCAGCCGCTGGTGAAAATGCAGTAGAGCCAGGTGCCTTTAGTTCCTTCCAATTGGAATGGAACCTCTTCTGATCATTTGACCAAATCCCCCAAAGCGACTCTTGAATAGTAAAAACAGGGAGGCACTAAGACCAAGTGTCTGATGGCTCTGATAGAAGAGACCCACAGGAACCATGCAGATAACTCTCTTTTGCAACAACTGGTGAACAGCCTCTTATAGAGCTATTTAGGCTTCCTGAGTCTTTGGTACGTTTGAACAAAATAATGGATGGTTGCCAACATCTTTTTGAATTCCAGAAGGTAACCCTTCTGTGTGGTATCCAGCACCCATCTGTCTGTTGTGGTGTCCAGACAGTACAAAAAAGAGACAATCTTGCTCCCACAGGGAACTGCTGGACTTGCAAACTTTAAGAACTGTTTGTTATCCTCAATCTTGGCCTCCTTGGCTGCCTGAAAAAGACTGACTTCTGTTCCTCCATCTATGTCTATTAAATAACTTGCTGGGTGATAGGATTTAGCATCTGTACCACTCCTGTCCTCAGGGAGAAAGGCAGACTTAACCACTGACACCTTTGAAATTATTTTATCCAGTTTGTAACCAAAAAGCAATTCACCTTCAAATGACAGTGAGGAAAGGTTTTGCTTTGAAGAAGTACCTGATCCAAAGAGATCTTGCTGCCACAGCCAGACCCATCACCAAAATTAATATATTAATTGAAGCCCCAATACAAAACTCATTCGCCAGTTTGACATCCACCAAAGATTTCAAGATCTCATCCCAGCTGATCTTAGCACATAGAGCACCTTCCATATTCTGTAGCCATAACCTGTTCCCCCCTAGTGAGGGATGTTATCGCCATGAGTGGCCTGAATATGGCACCAGTGACTGCATACAGCTTATTTAGAGTCCTCCATTGCATCTTTAAGAGACACCCCTTTATCCACTGGAAGAGTTGTCCTTATAGCTACTCTTGTTATAGAAGCTTAACTTTAGGAAAACAGTCCCATTGCTTGGCTTCCAAGAAAGGAAACATCATCTTCATATGTCCAGGCAAAAGAAATTCTTGTCTAGTGTCTTCCACGCCTCCTTTATAGTAGTCTTAATGACATCATGAACTGGAAACACATTAGCCCTTTTCTTGGCAGATATAAATATGACATTCATTAACATGAGGAATCCTCATCTACACAAAGGTTCAGAGACATATGCATGGCTCTAATAAGTGGTTCTTCTGAATCCAGTCTCTATTAGATACAAAAGTGGCCCCGTTTGAAAAGCTGATCTATAAATGCAGAGTAGGCAGTGGATTTCCTAGCTCCATCTATGGTGAAGATAGAAGATGGCTCATCTTCTGGATCTTCGCCATAGATGGAGCTTTCTGGCACATGCTCCAGAAAGCTTAGTGTCGGTGAACCTACTGAACAAAATCTGAAGACCTAGAACAAAAAAAAAAAAAATGGTGCATCATCATCCAGCCAGATAAAAAGCTTCTTTTCCTGGACTGTAATATGGCAGTGGGCACATGTTTTCCTTCTCCATCCAGGACATTCATAGAATGAGAAAGTTAGGTAGGGAAGACCAATCTATTAGCTAGGTCATTTCCTGTCCTTTAACGTACTGTAGCTGGGGGTTAACCTGTTGGTTGTCACTGCCATGAAAAGGACCAGGAAAAGATTGCCTGTACTTCTTAGGAGGTTAGGCCTAAGGTGCTTAAAGGAACAGTAACACCAAAAAATGAAAGTGTATAAAAGTAACTAAAATGTAATGTGCTGCTGCCCTGCACTGGTAAAAGTTGTGTGTTTACTTCAGAAAGGCTACTATAATTTATACAAATAAGCTGCTGTGTAGCCATGGAATCAGCCATTCAAAGGAGAAAAGGCACAGGCACATAGCAGATAACAGATAAAACACTATTGTATTCTACAGAACTTATCTGTTATCTGCAATGTAACCTGTGCCTTTTCTCCTTTTTTCCAGCTTGAATGGCTGCCCCCATGGCTACACAGCAGCTTATTATATAAATTATAGTAGTGTTACTGTAGCAAACACTCCAGTTTTACCAGTGCCGGGCCACAGGGCATTATATCTTTATTACTTTAAAGCTCTTTCATTTTTTGGAGTTACTGTTCCTTTAAGTCACTGCTAAATGTAATGTTACAAGAATTCTCACAGCCACAGTCCTTATATGCCAGGGATCCCCAACCTTTCGTACTCGTGAGCCACAGTCAAGATTTGGAGAGCAGCACAAGCATCATAAAAGTTCATAGAGGTGCCAAATAAGGGCTAAAATTGGCTATTAGGTAGCCTCTATGCACAATATCAGCTTAAAAGAGGCGTTATTTGGTAGTAAATCTTGTTTTTATTCAATAAAAACTTGCCACCAAGTCAGGAATTCAAAAACTACCTGGTTTGAGGCATAGGGAGCACCGTTGAAGGAGTTGGTGAGCAACATGTTGCCCCAGAGCAACTGGTTAGGGATCACTGTTATATGCCATAAAAATTAATAGGATGGTAACAGCATAATATGTGACTAAGTGCCTGTTTCTTCTTGGACTGTACTGAAATTCTGTTAAACTGGTAGTATACCCTTTTTCTTAAAATTATGCTTTAGATCTATTCAGACATTTAAAATATAGGGTTCTGACTCTTGGCAAATGCCATTTTTTAGAGCAGCCTTACAGGGAAAGCTACCATTGTCATGACCCATCTTATACACAGGTCTAGAAAAAAACATTTTTTGTGTGTGGACTATTCATCTAGATGTTGCCCACATTGGGTTTATAAGCAGCCAGCTCACCTGTATTGGTGTGTGTTTGTGTAGTGCACTCCAGTCACCTGTGTAAACTGCCTGTTTCCTGTACATTATCACCACCCCAGTCCAATGCCCATATAAGTAACACATGGTTTGTTATTTCTATTCAGTCCTTAAAAATATTTACTCAGTAGTGTTTTCTTATGTCATTCAAAGCCATGTGATAGTTTTATGGCTATTTACCTGGAATGATAAAGTGCAAATTAATCTACAGAGTGAGTGTAAAATAAGCATGTGTACATTCTCAGATTCGCAGCGATAAAGTAATTTTTATGTCAAAATAGCAATAACAAGTTTTATTTATATATATATAGAGTAGAATGTATGAAGCCGGCACTCATGTATAAAGTAGTCACTGGATGCCTGGGTGCAGTGTTGAAAAACGGAAAATTTACAGCAATATAAATACCGCACTCACAGGACTTATGGTGAAGAAAAAAGTTCATTTATTGTTCAAACATCAAACTGATGTTTCGGCTGTGTCCACAGCCTTTTTCACTTTGATATATGTATATATATATATATATATATATATATATATATATATATATATATATATATATATATATATATATATATATATATATATAAATAACACAGTTCTACAAAATAATTCTATGCTGCACTCATCATCCTGTGAGTGTGGATCCTCACAGGATGATGCTTGTGCTAAAATGATTTGTTCAATATTGAAGTGAAGTGAAGTGACCTAATGAGCCTGATAGATTTGACCCTAGTGTATGTTATATTTTTGTGCTTATGGTGGGATATTATAGTTCAGGTGGAGCATTGACTGATAGCTTAAATATTCTCTGGAACACTCTGGACTAATTAATTAAGACATAATAAATATGGTAAATAATATGAGCAGAGCATGTACTTTCAGGGAGCGGGAACACACCAGGTTCACACAGTTTCATCTGCCCCAATAGAAGTTCAGGAAAATTGCAACAATTGCAACTGCCCAATATACAATGTTAATATGAAGGTGGGCAGAGGGCATGAAATTAAGAATATGCTGGTGACTGGGGGCAACAAGGAGTAGGCCCCAGGTTTAAATTTTGTACCAATGCCTATGTGCCTCTAATAACACCACTGATTGTAGGGTTACATTTGTTCCCTCCAGAACCAAAGTGACGCTGGTTCAGGCATGGGATCCCTTATCCAGAAACCCATTATCCAGTAAGTTCCGAATTACAGAAAAACCATCTCCCATAGACTCCATTATAAGCAGATAATTCTAATTGTTAAAAATGATTTCCTTTTTCTCTGTAATAATAAAACAGTACAGGTATGGGACCTGTTATCCAGAATGCTCGGGACCTGGGGTTTTCGGGTAAGGGATCTTACTGTAATTTGAATCTCCATAACTTTAAGTCTGCTAAAAATCCTTTAAATATTAAATAAACCCAATAGGCTTATTTTGCCTCCAATAAGGATTAATTGTATCTTAGTTGGGATCAAGTACAAGGGACTGTTTGCTATTTACAGAGAAAAAGGAAATCATTTAAAAAAATTAGAATTATTTGCTTATAATAGAGTCTATGGAAGATGGCCTTTCCGTAATTCGGAACTTTCTGGATAACGGGTTTCCGGATAAGGAATCCCATACCTGTACCTTGTACTTGATGCCAAATAAAATATAATTAATCATTATTGGAGACATCCTATTGGGTTTATTTAATTTTTAAATGAGTTAAGTTAAGTTATGGAGATTGAGAGAATTCAATTTGGAGGGTTTTTCACCTTCGATTATTTTTTTCTGTTTAAGAAAAGCTTTGGTAATAACAAAAGGAGGCTGAGCACGAAGGAAAGTGAGGCTGCTTTACTGATTGCTACAGTGTTGTCACTATGTCCCATTGCCTATAGGAGCCTATAGGTACTTTGCTATGATGAGTTTAGTATTTGAAATACTAGTAAAGGCAGCCCTGCATTATCTATCCAACCGGCCATCCGTCACGCGCACGCACGCACGTCGCACACGACCCCCCGTGCGCGCGACTGTATTATTTTTCTATAGGATCAACTCAGTTCTGGTCTTATATATGCCAGTAGATAAAGTGCAGTGCCCATGGAACTAAGTGGAGAGGCACAACTTCATGAGTTGGGCCCCCCACAATATGACCAATGATCTTCTGAACACAAGCATCCTACTAAACACTAGTAATGCACAGGCTGGTTGCACTGCCCCTCTGCCAATGTCTACTAGCCCTGTATTACCCATCCAACCGGCCATCCGTCGCGCACGCACGTCATGTCGCGTCACGTCATGTTTAATGTCATCAATTTAATTTCCCGCAGCTGAAATTGTTGAACATCTTAGCTGACATTTGCTACATATGTGGGTTTCTGTAATATCACAATTACAATGCTCAAATATTGCACATGTAATTTTATAAAGGAGAAATCTCATTACATTTCTGTCCATACCTCCATACCACAGAATTCATTTTAGTATCTCAATTATGGATTCCAATTACTTGGGGTGGGGTATATTTTTTAGAGATAAAAAACTGGTAAAGAATAAGTAAATAGCACAGTTATTTTAATTCTACAGTGGAGTTTGGCTACTGCAACAAGAAATAAGAGGAAATGTAACAAAATAGGCTTGAACATGAAAGCATATGTGTTTGTAACATGCATAGGTTTGCCATCTTTTCAGCTTTTCAGCGTCTAGTCCATGACGTTGGGGTGGAGTTGTGATGTAAATGGGGTAAAATAGTGAGTAGGGTAGCCTAGAGAGGAAGGTGGGATAGGAGGCAGGCCAGGGGCCGAGGACAAGTTATTACAAATTTACCAGCAGGTACATTGCCGGTAAATTTGTAATACTGGCCCTGGCTGGTATTTTACTGGGTAGGCTGGTAAAATACCAGTCATGTGGCAACCATAAATATGCAAAGTAGAAAACAACTACTGCAAGAATTAGTGTGTTAAAAACGACATATTTGCGAATCTTAATGTGCAATTACATTTCATTTCACAGATTAAGAAACCAAGAAGACTATAATTATGGCATGCGCAAAAGGTTGTCCAGTGAGAAACTCATGCAATATAACATTGCAAAGCATATCCAGCTCCCAATTTCCACCGTCCATAATATCAAGAAATGGCAGTTAAGGAGAACTGTAAGTCAAGGTAAGATCTGGAAGATGAAAACTTTCACAGAGAACTGCTTGTATGCTGGCCAGAAAGGCAAAGGCAAACCCTCTGCAAAGGAACTGCAGGGCAGTTTGGCTGACAGGAGTGGTGTTGCACTGTTCCTTGGTGCAGCATTGCTTGCGCAAACACGGTCCTCATGGAAAAGTCATCAAAAGGAAGCATTATATGTGACCTCATCACAAATGTCAACATGTGAGGTATGCAAAACAGCACCTAGACATGCCAGACGCCTTTTGGAAAATAGTGCTGTCAGTCTGATGAAGTAAAAACAACTCTTTGGCCATAATGACCAATGGTTTGTTTGTATAAAAAAGCAGCAGCATTTGATGAAAAAACACCTTGCCAGCTGGTAAACATGGGGGTGGATTGCTTATGCTTTGGGTCTGTGTGGCAGCCAGTGACGCAGGAAACACTGTAGGTGTAGACAGAAGAATGAATTACACTAAATATCTGTAAGTTCTGGATGCCAATGTGAAACAGTCAACCTGCAACAAGACAGTCTCCTGCAAGAAGACAATGATACTAAACGTACCTCAAAAGTCGAATTTCAAAAAAGTCATCCAATTAAAAACCTGTAATCTCATAAATGGAAAGTACACCAACATTCCATAGCATACTAGGTGCTCATGAAAACATGTATAAAATATATTTATTTAATTAGTAGTAGCAGGAAACATTAGTCATAGTTTGTACCATAAGTTTATCTGGTTCCTAGATAAAAGATCAATTTAACTTCCTGTCTGAGTAGTTCGTTATCTTATCTGCCCTGTGACCTCTATAATCCCGATCCTAGAATTAATTTTTCCACCAGACCTCTTTATAAAATCGCAAGGTTATTTTTAATAATGTTGCTGACTGCATTGTAATGTGGGCTCTTTGGATCTTTAAAATAGGGACGAGGCAGCCTTATAGTACAAACTATGAATTTAATGTTTACTGCTGCTATAAAATGTTTAACAAATGTATAGTTTCTAGTGATAACGTCTGAATATATTTCTGAATATAAATATATATTATATACGTTTAAAATTAGCATTTAGTATGCTCTATGGGATATTGGTATAGTTTTTAAGAGATTACTGTTCTTTGTTTGAAACTACCTTCTCCCTTGAGAGGCGGAATGACTTTTTGTTCTTTTATTCTGCTTCATCTCAATATGTTATCTTCCCGAAATGTTTTTAATAATATTTGATAAATCAATAGTAAGGAATCCAAGTTTGGCTTGGGACTCCTTTAGTTACATGGGAGTAGAAGAAACAATAGGTTACCTGAAAGCAGTTCTAATGTGTAGCGCTGGCTCCTTCAGAAAATTCAGGCACAATGCACAGAGATGGCTGCCTACACACCAATATCACAAATAAAAAAAAAATTTTTTTTGGTTTAAGAATAAATAAATGTTTAAGAATAAAGTTTTAAATGGTAGAATGAATGATTTGCTATGTAAACTGTGTAATTTAGAAATAAAAAGAAAATCATAAAAATCATGACAGTATCCCTTTAACCTAGGGAGGAGACACAATGCCTCAGTCATCTTCACATTACAGAGATTCACAATTTTGCAAGGAACCACCTTGTTTGGTACCCTAATACATTGGTCATGTACATGGGTCCATTTGCACTGGTGACCAGATGAGTGACACCTGCTTAATCTGGCCACACAAGTGATGGGTCAAACATTTTTGTTTAGAGTCAACAAGAGACTGAAAAAGTGAAGTATACAGTTGCTTGGATGAATAAAGTCAAACGGAATATGATTTATCATATATTATTAAAAACATTTCGGGAAGATAACATATTGAGATGAAGCAGAATAAAAGAACAAGACGTCATTCCGCCTGAGCTCTCAAGGGAGAAGGTAGTTTCAATTCAAGAAGTTTAAATTGGTGTAGAAACTCATATCCAACAAAATCAGTAAAAGCCAGTTCTTCTCTGAAACACTGCTTGTGTGCACTTGTGTGTACTTGTGTGTATGTTTGCAATATTTAAAACCTCTCCTTACTTTTTTCCCTCTGTCTGATAGTCAACATAATAAAGACTTTAAACCTGCCCTGTCACCTCTGTCTCACACACAAAGAATGAGAGAGAGTCAACATTTGCACAACATCCTAATGAGGCGGAAATACCCGACCTGTTTGGCTGCATAGTGTAAGTGTTCTGTGTTTACTAGGAACTAGTGCTTTGGACCCACCAATGAACAACAGCAGAGAATAGTAGGTGCTTTTCTGTTTTCACTCCCCAGCTGTTTACACTAAGCAAGGAGGCGGTAGACTAGGAAACCTTTTCAAAGTGTGGATTTAAAACTTGCATATCCTACCAATACATGTAATATGTTTCTATATTTTATACCATCTTTTTTCCTTGGATTATTTACATGGGCCCATACACTGTATATTTTCTAAAATTAAGAACAAAAACACAACTCAGTAAAGGGACAGAGCTGGTATATCACTGCACGCTCACAGTTAAATAAAGCTGTAAACATCTAAAAAATATGACTGTTGGACACTTAAGGAATTCATTCTAGTTTATCTACATTGTTTGTATAAAACCAAAGAATATATAAGACCCCTTAAAAATGTGCCTGATCTGGAACAACCATGCCACCTTGGTCTCTTATTATTATGTTGGGTTAAAAAACCCAACATATTGTTCTTCGTCTTCAGCTTCTTATTCTTAGCTCCCCCCATTTTCTAAATGCTACTCCTCCTACAGTTTTAGGGGTACAACACCCAAACTCTCCACACTTTTCAAGATTTTCAAACTGCTGCCACACTTATCAAATTTAAAATGCTGCCTTTCTCACACTATTTATGTCAAGGTTCCCAAACTTCACCAATCACTGGCTGACTACATATTCAGGGTTAGAACAAGTGGGAGGAGCCACTAACAGCCAATCCATTTCCACCCATTAAATTTAATTGGTTTATATTTAAGCTAATACCATTATTTAAGTATTACAGGTAATTTCAGGGTTGTTAAACTTTCCAGAGTTAGTCACGGGGTATTTGCCGTTCAAAGTTAGAAAAAGTGGGTGGAGCCACCAACAGCCAATAACATTTCACCTATTTACTTTCAATGGTGAAGTGTAAAATGCTGCCAGTCTCACAATTTTTAAACCTGAGTCCCCAAACTTTGCAAAGTTGGTCACTGGGGGACTGCAGTTCAAAAATAGGAAAAGTGGGTCGGGCCAATAAGAGCCAATCGGATTTCATCCATTGAGTTTTATTGGTTTAATTTTAAAATGCTGTTATTCTCACACCATTTATGCCAGGGTGCCCACTGTTTTACCTATTGACCTTTATTGGTTTAAATTTAAACTGCTGCCGTTCTTTAACTATTAAACCTAGGGTCCCTAAACTTGAGTTACTGTCGAGTTACTGGGTAACTGCAGTTCCAGGTTAGAAAAAGTGGGCGGAACCACCAACCGCTAATCAGATGTCACTCTTTGACTTTCAGTGGAGAAATGTAAATTGCTGCCATTCAGACACTATTAAAACCAGGGTCCCCAAACGTTGCACAGTGGTTTTTACTATATAACTGTGCTCCAAGGTTAGAAAAAGTGGGAGGAGCCAACAACAGATCAGATTTCATTCAGTGACTTCACATTTTTCAAAGTTTATTCTCAAACCTACCGTTCTAGTTCCATATACGATCAAATAAAGGAATCCAGTTATTTAAAGAAACCTCTTGGTAAGGCCTAAGAACCATATTACTGTCTGGGCAAGAGCAAAATTTTACCCTGTTTCTTGAATAATCAAGGATTTATCACTGTGTAGATATTCACATTTAAACTAATAAATGTGGACATTCTCCTTAAAGAAGAATCAAAGGCTAAATCACTAGGGAGTGCCAAATGTTAGGTCCCCCCCAGTGATTGTAATCCCCTGGCTGGTGCTCCTATTAGGAAAAAAATGCACTGGCTGGGGGTATAAGCGAGAGTTCCTCTTCCTCTTGTCTTCTTTCTTTTGAATCCCAGGGCAGATGCATGCGCAGTTGAGCGAAAAAGGCAGCGTTTTTTGTTAAAGTCAGCTTTTCAATCTACTGACAGAAGCAGGATGACTAGATGGATGACAAGCTCGCATACACTGCAGCACCAGCCGGGGGTTTCAGGTAAGTGATTACAATCATGGGGGGGGCTGGGGGCATAATTTTTTGTTACCCCTAGTGATTTAGACAATATATACAATTGTTTATACAATTTGGCCAGACAGGAGCAGTCAAATTTTTACACTCATCATATTAAAATTCTGATTTTAATTATGTGCCTTCCATTTTTTTTTGGTTTTCTGGATAAGGGCCTTTCCGTAAATTGGATCTGCATACCTTAAGTCTACTAAAAAATTGTTTAAACTCAATAGGATTGTTTTGCCTCTGTTAAGAATTAATTATATCTTAGTTAGGATCAAGATACTCTTTTATTTTTACAGGAAAAAACAAAATCATCTGTAAAAATTTGAATTATTTAAAATTAGGAGATGGCTCTTCTGTAATTCGGAACTTTCGAAATAATGGATTTTCGGATAACAAATTCTATGTCTGTATATATTATGAAATGAGAAATGCACTATGAAATATGCATTGACCTTTATTAACTGTTTTCACTTCATAATTAACTGTTTTCCCTCCCACACAATACAGGCAATTTTCCCTGCCATCATAAGCAGAACCAACAAGTTCTGATGTACCAGTGTTACCCTGTAAATCGGTTCCAGTCTTTACTCAGTTTGTCCCTTCCTGACTTTCTAACATTCACTTTGTTGTCTTTGGTGCTTGGAAACACCATTTTAAAGCCCTTTTTATTAAATATATTCTGTTATGTAACACATTCTCTTGCCACATGTATTATATGTTCATATGTTATATGATCATCTTCTTACAACTTATTCAACCAATCTGTAGCTTATTTTGTTTCTTGATTTTTCTGTATAACTCCTGTTAATGTTACCTTTTCATTTACCCTTTATCCCTTATATTCAGAAATGCCAAACACAGGATATTTAATATATAGAGTCATTTTTATTCCATTTTGCTTGTTACCTCAACATATCTATAAAATGGAAGTGTACAAAGATATACTTTTGCAAGTGAGAAAGAGTTGTCAGTCTTTTTCAGAGGAAATATGGAGATTCTTTTTAAAAGTGTAAGAAGCAGAAAGGCATAGTGTGAATGCTTGAGACATGTGGGCATTGGTTAGTTTCCACCCAGTTTGGAATGCATGGTTCCTGTTAGCACTACTGAGACATAATAACCATAACGTCACAAGATGGTTAATTTATTGACTGCATTACATTGTTTTATTTTCATAAAACAACTTCATTTTAAATGCCTGATAATGTGCATGGGAAGTGGCATATAAAAAGGAATGAGGAAGGCTAGTTATAATCAAGCAGTGTGTTTACTGTTACATGTTTCATGGAATTAAGTGAATGTTTCTGGTGTGTCTGGGTAGGTACCCTTTATTATAAAGCAGAGGTCTGCTTGCAGCCTTTTATCTGCTGTTGGTAAACTGCAGCGGAGGGCGACCCTGGTAAAATGATTGTATGTTGTATATTTGTGCATATACAATATTTAAAATTTATGAAGTTGCAGCAACCACATTTGATGACAGAATTATTCATCCGAGTTTGGTTCCTGCTATTTAGAATTTACAGTATCATATTTGATGCATAAGGAACATGTAGAGTAAAGTGAAGGGCTGTTAATATAAGAAGCTTATGTCTTCATGTCAGAAAATCACACTTTTGTTTTAGGTTGCTAATTGTAGATTAGAACAACAAAAAAAGAACATCATGGGCCAGGGTGGGAGATAATCAATTTTGGTTGCAGTGGGTTTATGTCTTCATGGTTGTGTTGAGCAAAAAGCAACAAATGTATTTTAGCAAGAACGTGCAGCTAGTCTGATAATTTATTTAAAGGGATAAAGAGGGCTTAGGAAGAACAATGCAGCTGGACTTCTGGACATTTAGAAGCACTACATGAATCCTGCTTATAGGGGCACCCATACCTGTCGATGTGTATGTCATTAATACGATTTATTTTACACCAGGCTAAGCCATACATTGATGGGTTTTTTTATTCACTTGAATCTGTTACCTATAGACATCGTGAAAGGTCCAGTAACCCTAATCAGTGCAGTGTCTACTTTCCTTCAAACAAATACCATTTATAAACTAACAAATGTCCTTTGTATATCCAAGGCCAAAGTGATTACACAGTATTAGATTAAGGCTTTTGGGTTATTAGACACTCTTGCATTGCCCACAACCAATTTCTCCTGAGTAGGCCATAAAACCTTTGCAACTATATACAGAAAAATAAATATATTTCCGCCTTTTGCCAGTTTCTTGTAGATCTGTGGCCTATTTGATAAAGTAGGCATCAGAAAGGCATGGTGGAAAGTCTTTGGTTCTTTGAAGAATGGGTCGTGTCTGTAGTGCTCACTGTTGGATGGGGAGACAGTAGTTGTGATGGCGGGAGAGGACATAGCCCCGGGGACAAACACATTCATAGGATCCATCTGTGTTACGGCATTGCCCATTTAGGCACAGAAGTGATAGGTCCTCTGCTTCATCACACTCATTGATGTCTATAACAATATTAGTAAAGGAAAGATTATTATTCCCAAGTTACTTATTCATGTATTTCTTATTGCTGCCAGAAGGTGGTTTATATTCTCACTAGTTATATCTTTATACTAAAAGGCAAAAACCATACATAGTTATATTCTAGCAATTTTACATTTAGGGCATAAAATTGTTTTATCTTCCTGTTCCCAAACTCTGAATCTGATATTGGCAAAAACCATACATAGTTATATTCTAGCAATTTTACATTTAGGGCATAAAATTGTTTTATCTTCCTGTTCCCAAACTCTGAATCTGATATTTTCCATATAATTAAAAGTATTTTTGTCTTATTTTAATTCAAAACTATGGTACATGGTCCATCTTCTGTGGTATGCAGTAGTCAACTGCAGTTCAGCAGCTTATTATACTGTACTGAACTATCGCCAAATCCATACAAGCATTCTGTCTTTTTCTGGGTGATGTTACTTCATTAGAGCAAACATGGCTCAACGTAAAGTAGAACAGATACCAGTGTGTTTTGCTGAGCATTTACAAGAAGCTAAAGTAGGGTATACAGTATATATGCATTCCTGCTACAATGGGCTATGCTCAGTTGAACCCACCTAGCTGTGCCACTCTTCTTTGTGGAGTGTGTGTATGTATGTGTATATGTGTATATATATATATATATATATATATATATAAAAATAACCAGCCTAGGGTATTTCTGCATAGGATCCTCATTGCCCTCTTTGTATTCTGCCATCTTGTTTTCGTTCTGGTCAGGGCAGGTGCATATGCAGTAGCGTGAAAACCGCACTTAGAAATGAAAATCCGTCCTTATCGCTCTAGTGCATATGCACGTACCCACGCCCACAGAAATACCCTAGGCTAGTGCAGTTTTCTGCTAACAGGAGCACCGTCCCAGGGTATCAACATCTGGGACTCCCAGTGATTGAACCTTTAAAATGACTGAGTATTTACTATTTCAGCATGAAGGCCAGGGGACGAAGCCTACAGCAGGGTTTCTTGACCTTTTTCGAAAGGGACCCAAATTAGTCAGGGACTTGACTTTGTGACCCAAAAAACTGCTTTTGCATTTAATATGCATCTTATTTAATTACAATTACCTATTGTACCAGGTCATTTGGAGGTCAGGGAGACCCACCCTAAGCAGCATGTGGGCCCAATTTTAGGTCCTGAACCATAGGTGAAAATGATTTGGCTACAGCTTAGTTAGGTATTGTATTTATTAGCAGGGTTTTTACACTCTTGTGCTCTGTTGTGATCATAACACCTGTTGCTACATCAGTAGATACTTGTTGTGACTATGCTGAATCTGTGCAACCTATTATCACAATATAACTTTTGCTTTCTCCTCACTTTCTTACCTACGCATGCCATCAGTGTGATGTCCAGCCGGTACCCATCATAGCAGTCACAGGTGTAACCTTCTGGAACTCTGATGCATCGGCCATTCTCACAGCCATTTAGTATGCCACATTCCTCAGCCTGCAGACCCTCAAATTGCTCATACCGATCTGTGTGGGCACAACATAACATGTTTTTAGTATTGTGGTACACCAGTAGCTCTTTACAGACAGACTGCTTGTTTCAGACAACTGGGAAATTTTCTTCTAGAATGTATAGTCTGTGTGCAGTCCCTCAAAAGGGTTGTCAGCAGGAAAAGCTGGACAAAGCAGTTGAGCCAATGACAAGGGGTGGGCTGGTTGACGGTGATGATATCAAGGGGACAGGCAAGTGATGTTTGGGGGCTGTCCATTGACAATGTAGACATGACTATGTCATCGCATGCCACATGGTTTGATGCTATTTGTCCAGTTTTTTAAAATTGAAATTCTGGCTGTCCAGTTCAAAAATGGACAGGTGGCACCCCTACCCAAAACAAGCAATTTGATGAAACATACAAGCTCTTACATACCATACATAAAATATATTGATCAACGACTCATGCATTGGTGCAAATGGCTACAAATTGCACCAGTGAGTTTGCTAATAGAAACAAGTCAGCAAACAAGTTTGATCAATCTACTGCAATTGTGCTCTCTGTACTAGTGATGCAGCCCCCCCTCAACCACCTCCAACATTAAAAAAGGTAAATGTGAGGGGCGGCATCAGGTAGGCTGCCTCAGGGCGGCCCTGAGGGCAGAATCAGCCCTGTTTACCAGTGATCTGTAGATGTGCACTGTAGCTCCTCATCTTCTTTTTCTGCAAGTGTATACATTGTAGTTAGAAGTTTATGATCATAAAGTTTAAGCTACCATACCATATCAGTGCAAACCTCATATATATAAACTTTGTTTGTGAAAATGTATGCAGTGGTGGAAAATAAATCATATTAATGACATATACATCGACAGGTATTCAAAGACTAAATTACCATTAAAATGGGACTAGGGAATATGTGTTTATTAAACCCCTTCAATCAAGCCAAGTTAATTAAATGTAAATGGGTTTCTGCAGAACTGGGCAAGGCAACTTTTTTGAGGAAGTTATGTAATCTTTTTATTACCATCAAATGCCTCTCTTGGGTCTCCTCTCCAGCTTGATATAGAAGAAACACTCCCAGGATCACGGGATCCAGGTCTTCGTGGTTGAACCCTACGTCCCCCTGCATCAACTTCAAATCTAGAAGAGATATCAGTACTCCTTGATCTTGATCGAGGTGCAGATGGATAAGGATTGGGATCACGTGAGGAATCTGTCCTCCGAAATGGGTTTCTCGGCTCTTCAACAGAAGGGTCAGGGTAGTAAATATCTGAGTCAAAGTCTGGGGATTCATAAGGAGGGAGGCTGTAGAGTGAATCACGTGGGCCATAAGGTAATGATGGCCTTGATCCAAAACTCATTCCACCTGGAGCTGCAGGGTAAGATTCATATCCAGGTCTCACTATCCTAGGTGGGGGGTTGGCAAAGGCATCTGGTCCATATGGAACTCCATAACCTCCATATTCTGTGCCATAATCATAAAGGCTAGGTTGTGGTGGGCCAGGGTTTCCAGTGTCTGTAGGTCTCCAGTCAATACAAAGGGATTCAAAATCATCTAAAAATGGAACCAGAGAATATTTAGCTAAGAATAAGAAAATATAAGCATAAAGCATATCTTTATGATGTGAATTTGCTCTTGTATTGAAGACTACAATTCCACACAAAACTGAATCTCTGTCTGTTTTTCAGTCTTCTCTATAAACTGTTTCTCAGTCTCTTGATTAGCAATGTTCCCTTGTCTCTTTCTGTCTCCAAAAATGAACACTGACATTGCACTTATTGATGCTGATTATTAAAGGTACTTGCACCTATACCCAATCCCTGCGCAGATTTGCAGCAAACACCATAGTGCCTGTCAGGTCTGTTTTGATGAATCATGTGCAAGTTTTTTTATGAAAGACTGGTAAACCCTGTGGCAACGCCGCCTTAAAGGTGGTGATAATTGTAGCGGCTGGCTGCATCAATAGGTGCACTTATGTCTAAATAATGACTAAATGACGTTATTTTAAAACAGAGCAACACAAACTTAAACTACAAAAATGTTGATCAAAATATGTTGAAATATGGAATTGTGCTGAGGTCAAATCCACAGGCTGTGCAATGATGCTGGAATAATGTGGAGAATAATGGGTAAAACACTTGTCAAATTGTGTTCTAACTTCACTAAGCATCTTGTTTGTATTTCTTTCCTATAATGTTATTCTTTTTTTCTCATGTCCGCATTGCTGTTTGTTTGCACTTTAACTTTGCACCAGAGCAGGGATTGATATCTGTAGAGTGGCTAATGTCTATAAGGCTCTATATACAAAATAATAATAATCTGTTATAGTTTAGTGAGAATACCCCTTTCTCCTTACCAGTATCCCTTCCAGGACACAGGGCACAATGTAATCCCCAGGCTTCTCCATAATGACAGCAGCACTCAGTATAAGTTGTTTGTCTTTCCAGCAGAGGGCGTTTACACAACATATCTGCTCCAATCTCCTGCCAACAGTAGGAGAGATTTTCATCTAGGAGAAACAGAAGCATTAGAGCTCAGTATATAAAAAATAAATATATATATTGTATGTGTGTACAGCCGCTATATTTGTACTAACCTATAGTCTGACTGGTGTTAGCGACACACCTCCTCTGGGTTGAATCCAGCACCAATGGGGGGTTGCAGGTACAGTAATAGGATCCTACTGTGTTTATGCAGTTGCCCCCTTCACACAATTCCTCCTCATGACATTCATCATTATCTGAGATTCAGATATAAAAAAGTACAAATTAAGAACATAAAGAAGTAAGTTAAAAAAATATACGGTCCTAGTTAGGAGACATTAGGGCTGATTCACTAAAGTGCGTTAAAACGAGCGCTATTTATAGCATGCGTTAAAAATTTTATCGCGTCTAATTTTTCGCGTCTTAACGCACGATTCACAAAAAGGATACTTGCGTTAATTTAGACGTGATGCTGTTTGCGTTATTTACGTCGCGAAGACTATTTTTGTGCGGTATTTGACGGAACGCGCGCTAATGAGGGCATCGCGTACAAATAGTCGTCGCGTGTGAAAAAACACATGCCATATTAGCCATACACGGCATTACTTTCGTAAAACTACTTTTAAGAAAATGACCATTTCCCTGCAAACTGGAGGCTGCATCACTCTAGGGCCAACACATACTTGAATAAATCACACTGCAAAGTCTATATTTTATTGCCAAAAGCTCATTAACTGTACTTTAATATAATTACCACCAGCCTCAAGTAGGTATTATTTTTTGCACAGACAAAAGCGATATTTAGCGCGTCTAAGTGTTTGTGAATCATGCGTTAGTATTATTTCTGTGCGCAAATTAATACAATGCGTTAAAATGAACGCATGCGGTAGCGCGACTTAACGCACGCGATAATACTTTAGCGAATCACGCATTTTTTCAATTTTAACGCAAAAAAACGTGCGATAAAACTTATCGATCTTTAGTGAATCAACCCTATTCTGTTTCAAAATATATCAAGTTCATCTATCAAGTCCAAAGGTAATTAGTTTAAGAGTGAAGACACACTAGTAGCAGCTACTTGTCACTGCTATTAAAATAGACAATGCTGATCTTTTACTGATAATTGTCTCTACTTGTGTTTTAGCAGAGGCAATTCTCAGTGTTGTCTATGGCAGGGTATTTTCTGGGGTTTAGTAGCCATGACAAGTAGCTGCTACTAGTAGCTCTGTGTGTCTTCATTATTATCAGGGCACTATAAGCGAAATAATACTAACACCATGGGTACTCGCTTTATTCAAAATATATATTAGAATTCAATAGCATATTATATAATACATATTTCAGAATAAAGATAATATATATTAATTATTTATACATTCAAATTATATTTTACTTTTTATTATACTTTGCATAAATCTTCTTTACTTTCTGCTTAAATACTTGTTTTTGTTACCCTAATGTTTTTTTTAAATAACTAACCAGGCTAGGAGAACTTCAGCCCTAATTAAAAAGATTTGTTGGAAAAAGAAAAACAATTTTCCACACCCTATTATATTATGCTCAGAAGGAGCTAGTCGTGTACTGGATGGGTCACTCACCTACCTAATGTAGCACTCCCAGTGAAAAGATCTGGGCTATGTATTGGGATCTCTTATAAAAAAACCAGATATCCAGAATAAAGACTATACAGTCTATTTATAGCAAACATTTACATTTGTAAAAATGATTTACATATTTATGGTTATAAAACATTCTATGCACAAAGTAAGAAATGTTTTAATGTAAAAATTGATAATAAAGAGTGTATTTTCCCTATAAAAGTGATGAATATGATAATTCTAAAGTTCATACAGATTACGAGGAGATTTAAACTAAATTGTAAATTTTTCACCACTATAGGTTTGTGAAGGTTTTTATTCAATTTGCATTAAAGGAGAAGGAAAGTTACTGAGGCAGTTTACTGCCAATTGATTAGTCACACTAGTGCAGGCTAGAATAATATATTTATTCTGTAGAATGCTTTATTATACCTCAGTTAACAGCCCTAAAGCTTCCTGTGTTTAAAATAGCAGCAGCCAATTTAGCTTCACTTCCAGGCAGCAGCGTGCAGACAGGCTCTCGGCTCTGATTACAGCAGAGAGGGGAGATGGAGAGAGGAGCAAACTGAGCAGAAACGTGCCATGTCCTGAGAGAAGGAAGTCTGACACAGAAGATCATGTATACAGAACAAGTTTTTTCTTTTCACTGAGGAATTGAAGCAGCGTTTCTGTGAGTGCTTATGGCTGTATTTATATAGACCTTTCTGATGAAGCTTACTTAGTTTTTACTTCTCCTTTCACTGATGGATAGAAGGCCTAGGGAGTGCACTCAGGTTGTTTCCCTTTTCTATCTTACCTACACACTCAAGCCGCTGTACATCATAGTAGTACCCATTGGAGCAGTAGCAAGAAAATGAGGGGATCTTGTTCAAGCAGAAACCTCCCTTGCACAATTGGTTCCCAAAGATTTGGCATTCATTAATATCTGTCAGAAAATTAGAAGTTATTCATCTTGTGTATCATTTACATTCAGGCTTCTGAGTTTCACTTGTATGATTTAACCACATAATATTCATAAATGAACCTCTTATTCAAACAATCAGAGACCAGATTATGCTAAAGAACACACTACATCAAGGGTACGTTTTGACCTTACCTGATAAAAGGTGCTTCACAGCAATTGTGACTATTTATTTAGAAAATTATATTTCTGTACTAATAGTTGATAGAAACATGTATGCTGCTACCTAAAGGACAAGGCCAGATATTACATTTATCTGTATCAGAATTTCATAAACAAATCCAGTGAATTATCAACACTAGAGAGCTGCAGAAAATGATGAGAGATGCAGGGGGTCAGCGGGGGTGTACAGTATTTGCACATTTTGCAAGTTTTTAATTTCCCTACCGCTCTGATGTAGTTGGAAGTTCAGGATTTTGCAGACACTTTTCTAAACGCTGATATAGGCAAATTTTGTTTCTCACTCACCTTTTCATGTTTGCATCAGCGACTACTTAACCACTGTTGCTCACTTTATAATGTATTAAAAAATTTTCTTTACATATTTTATTAATTTTCACTCTGTTCGCCCCAAAAAAGTTTTGGTTGCCGTTTTATTGCATTTTTAGTGATTTTTTTCCATTTTCAGCTCATCATTGTTTATGACCATCTGTTTTAACATGTAAAACATTCATTGCTCAGTGATAGTAGGGCAACTGGGATTGTGGCAACCAATATCGCTGCACAATATATATATTTTTCTTGTTTTTAAGTGCATAGATTACTGATTTTTATGCATAAAACATTCATTAATATTTTGCACTTTTTTACTAAGAAGCCTCTGTATAAATAAACCCCTTGCTTCCTGGGCGTCTTAAGGTGTAATTGAAAAAGTGCAGGCCAAGGTGCAAAATGCAAAAAAGGCTGCAGCCTGCATGTTTTTGCACAGCACAATGGGTTTTTTTGTGAATGTTGGGAGTCAGACACACATCCTGGGAATATTTCTGCCCAGTCTTCCTGATACATACTAGGCTAGCAGAGAAGTGAATAAGGAGCAGTGTTGCATAGCAGGCTAGCGATGCATACTGACCATTCATGGTGTCTATCCTGTTGGCACAGGTATCTAACATATTAACTAATATTAGGTCTTGGATTGAGTGTCTTTTAATTGAACTGAATTCTACAGTATATTGTCATTACCAGATGTTTTTAAGAGAACTGTCTCTTGTACCTGTAATGTTTGATTTAGGTAGCCCCTTGAATGCCTGTTCAAGTTTGCATTCTTGTTTTAGATAACCTGTTTCTTTTAATATTACACCTTACCTTTTAATCCTTGTTGTGATATAGTGTATCCCCCTCCCCGTGGACACAAGGCCTGGTATTCAGCTGAAAAATATCAACACAAATATCAAAGGGCATACAGAAAACAGTAATAGGGACAATACAGGTATTTTAACACATGTTTCAACTGCATAATTGAAACACAATTACGTTTAGTAAACAGTTAAACGTAGTTAAATAGTGCAGCAGAGCCTCGCCAGGGCCTGCTATCTTGGGCACAGCACTGCCTAATAAGGGGGAATTGTGTTTCTGTGCTTGTATAGGGAATAACAAACAGCACCCCAACTTCCAATGGCCATAGGCAGTCAGGTCTGTATTTGGAGGCTACTTTAACTCTAAGAAAAAATGCACTTTGAATAGCATTAAAGGAACAGTAACACCAAAAAATGAAAGTGTATAAAAGTAACTAAAATATAATGTGCTGCTGCCCTGCACTGGTAAAAGTTGTGTGTTTACTTCAGAAAGTCTACTTTAATTTATATAAATACGCTGCTATGTAGCCATGGAGGCAGCCATTCAAAGGAGAAAAGGCACAGGCACATAGCAGATAACAGATAAAACACTATTGTATTCTACAGAACTTATCTGTTATCTGCTATGTAACCTGTGCCTTTTCTCCTTTTTTCAAGCTTGAATGGCTGCCCCCGTGGCTACACAGCAGCTTATTATATCAATTATAGTAGTGTTACTGTAGCAAACACACCAGTTTTACCAGTGCAGGGCAACAGTGCATTATATTCTTATTACTTTAAAGCTCTTTCATTTTTTAGTGTTACTGTTCCTTTAAGTGCTATACACAGGATGCTTGTCCTGTGCTTGACCTGCTAAATGATTTAGATTTCAGCTGCAGTATCCCATAAACCAATATAGATCTGGCTGCTCAAGAGTTTTACAACCCAGAACAGCCAATCTAAAATGGCCTTTAGTCAGATCAGAGTTGTTATAAAAGCTATTATCTGATTGGTAGTTCTGGGATACTGCACTAATGCAGCTCTTTGCTTTGTGTATCTTTTCCTTATGTTTCCTGCTACTTGCAGGAGGGGTAACATATATGCAAACTGTTAAAATGATGCTCAGTACACAATATTTAACACTTCCATTCACTTACCTGTGTCTATTGCTGGGCATCTCTCACAGTTTTGGCCCCATCCTTCACCTATGCTACAGCAGCATTCATCCCGGCTTACATTTCTAGCAAGGACATTCCCACAAACTTCAGACTCTTCCAAATTGTAATAACATTCCTTGTGACCTGAAGTCAGTGTGTCCACTTGAGATGGGCTAGGAAGGCTGGGCAGCACAGGGCGGACTAGGAGTCAAATGAAATATAAAGAGTCTAAGGTATCATTTTTGGAGACACCTTTAATTTAATAACATGATCTGATTTACTACTAACTGCCAAGAGATTACTTTTTTGCGATTGGTAAATTACTTACTAGTAGAGTTAGATCTGATGCATTTTCCAGACATTGGATCAAATTCCTCCTTGCTATTTGGACATGTACAGAGAAAGGAGCCCTCCACATTCTCACAGAGAGCTGTGCCACAGACACTTTGCAGGGTTAGACATTCATTGACATCTGCAGATGGCAGAAAGAAAATATAATGTGTGGTTAGAAACCCTAATTGTCAAATACACAGGCATATACAAAAAAAATTCCTCAGTCTTAGGCCCTTTAATCTATAAAAAAACATTGCTAATTAGGACACAGACAGTTTCTGCATGGGTTTGACCCCCAAAGGAGAATCCTAAAAATGAATATGGCTAGAAATGACATTTTATAAACTGAAGTTATTGCATCAGCCTAAAGGTTCAGCATCTCTATAGAAGTAATGATCCTGGCCTTTTATGCTCCCCATCTTGGATTTTGTTAGGAGTGTCAGTGACACTGCACATGCTCAGTGCTCTTTGTTTATTTGTATGGATTTTTTGGAGCCATATTCTTTTAAACATTTACTTTCACCAGCTGATAAATATGAACCTAAAATCCTACACAAGTGACTAGAGAGTTGAAAATCCCCCGTGGCTCTGCTTTTATAGTTTAATAAATATGCCCATGTAGTTCAATCACTCACCAACACAGTGACGTTCACCCCTTGCTCCCTCATATCCTTGGTCACACAGGCATTGATAGGTTCCTGCCAGATTGTGGCACATTGCATGGTCACCACAGACAGTCTTGTTCAGACACTCATTGATATCTGACAAAAGAAAATAAGGATTGTGCTAAACTTTACATAGGCATTTAATCCACTGAACTGGCAACTATGCCAAATACAAGATTCTGATTAATTCTGTTTAATTATTGTTGTTCTAACTGTCCTGCATGACGTTTGCAAGGGATTGTATGTTCTCCGTATGTTTCTATAGCTTCCCACTGCCTGCAAAATATACTGGCAGCTTAATTTGTTACTGATCAAATTGACTAGTGTGTGAATATAATAGAGTTCATAGATTGTAAGCTCCCTGGGAAAGGGACTAAAGTAAGTTTTAAACATCCTTTTTTAAACCAATACTGGCCTATACAGTAAAAATACATGGTAATAATAATTATAACTTCTAGGACCAGCATTTTCCTCACCTGTGCAGTCACCTGAAGAAGATAACTGGTAACCTGGCTCACAGTCACTAATACATCTATAGGATCCCGGTGTATTTTCACAACGCTTTGTCCCACAAATAGATCTTCCATATTCTAAACATTCATCAACATCTGAAAAAGATAAAACAGCCAATGTTTTTATGGTCAGGTAAACAAATTTTTGTAACAATGGGAACCAATTTCAACAGGAATAAACTATTTTTCTTGCAGAGGGGATGACTATAAAAAGCGATTGGAAGTTGATTGTTTCCTTCAAAAGTTTATAGGAACAAACAATGTGTTGAACAGAAAAAATTCCATGAAAGCATTTTATTATACTTCTATCTGCTGTAAAATTGTAATTAGTTGTCTCTAGTATAATATGATGAACTTTTCTAGGCAAGTTAAATATATACAATGTCTATTGAATTAACACTTCAAAGGAAAAGGGCTAGGAGGAGCCGCAAATGTTTTTTTCTGTATGTATTTGGGCTAAATAAGCACTTATTCGCGGATTTACCTTCTCAGTGTGGTACTGGATTTTTTTACAACTGTATATTGATCCCTATACAAGGTAGGGCTCTTCCAGTAATTGCACCTGACATCCTATTTGGGTCCATAATCAGAGGGTTGAGCTCCCCAATAATAGGAATATTGAATTAACACTTGTTTATGCTAGTCAAACATGACCTAGAAATAAGTCACATACCAATGCAGTGCTGACCCTCACTGGACATCTCATGGCCCCAGTTACAAGTGCAGCGGTAGGAACCTAAAAGATTTTTACATACTGCATTGTCCCCACATATTGTAGAATTGGCACATTCATTGATATCTGTAAACAGAAGATTTACAATGAAAATTAAGTTTCCTTGTTTTCTGTCTATAACCTGTTTAATCACAACCACACTATAACTATGACATCTTCTGCAGCAAAACATATTTACATGACAATGTGCGGATCTCCCTGCTTACAGGGGCTTACAATGTAATATGTACAAATCTACTGAGGTTGCCTGAGAGCCGCACATATGTTCTTAATGTGCCAAATGGTACCATAGTTACATAGGGTTGAAAAACGATCAGAGTCCCTCAAGTTCCTTCAACCCTTCCAAGTAAACACAGCACACAATCCTATACTATACAAGACCTATTTAAACACTCACATGCATAAACAAGCCTTGGATACTATGATTGTTCAAGAAATCATCCAGGCCCCTCTTAAAGGCATTAACAGAATCTGCCATTACCACATCACTAGGAAGGGCATTCCACAACCTCACTGCCCTCACCGTGAAAAACCACCTACGCTGCTTCAAATGGGAACTCTGTTCCTCTAATCTAAAGGGGTGACCTCTGGTGCGTTGATTGTTTTTATGGGAAAAAAGAACATCCCCTATCTGCCTATAATCCTCCCTAATGTACCAGAATCTTTTAGCTCAGAGAGACATGTGTAGCACTTTTCTGTACCTTCACAGTCACCGGATGCTGTCAGCCTGTATCCCGTATCACACTGCGCAATGCACCTGTAAGAGCCCAAAGTGTTTTCACAGCTCTGTGTGCCACATAGGGAAGTTCCTCTTTCCTGACACTCATCAATATCTAGGAGGAAGGCATGAACATTTAGTTTTTGGGATTCTTCTCGGATAATTTTTTCTACCATCATCTTGTCTATACCTGGATTTGTTATTTTAGTTGTTAGTTATTGAATTTAGTTACGTTCCCAACCAATAGACAATAAAGACTGGTATGTAATTCTCTTTTCTTACAGTACAGGGACTGCTGTGATCATTATTAGGCCCTTCATGCACCCTCTGAATACAGAGCTGCAGTGGCGTAAGTACTAAGTGCAGGGTTCCCCCCACAAAAAAAATTTCATATGAGCCCAGAGCTCACTACAATCGCTATCTGTGGCTGGCTAGCTGATTAGCTTGCGTACCCCACTCCCCAACTGCTCACTGTCAGGTAGGAGAGCACCCAGGGAGCAGGGATCTTTATTGTTAAAGAGGAAGCAGACCCCTCTGTCAGGACCCCCCATCACCCAGCCCATCCCACGACTGTGGGTTCTGCTTCCTCCTATTATGTTCTGGATTAGTTTCCTCAATCTTACCTGTGCAGGCTGCTTTGTTAAAAGTGACTCTGAAGCCAGTAGGACATTGGCATTGGAATGACCCTTGTGTATTAATACATCTCCCTCCTTGGCAGAGGGTGCCTTGTTGACATTCATCTTTATCTGACAAAGAGAAAAGAAAAACATGCTCAACTTATATACTGTATTTATAGCATATCTTTACAAGCTGTGCAAGTTTCACCCTGATAAACACAAGCATCCGTACACACTGGCTAATGTATAAACAAGTGCAGTTATATACAAGGGAGTGCTAGCAAATTCCTTCAGTACCACTTCTCTTGGGAGAAAGATGATTGCACATATATTAAAAAAGACTGCATAACACCCCCCATAGGCAATAAAAGGCAAAATGTTTTGCTCGGGTGCAATAAACCATAGCAACCAATATAATGTTTGCTTTTAAACAGGTAACCAGTAAATGCTGAGTGGCTGCTATAAATTATTACACCTGTAGCAAATGCTGCAACTTTTATTACATTACCCTATCTGTCTTGTAAACAACTTGAATGTTTAGTGGGTGTTGTTCCATAAAGACCTACCGACACAGGAGGCACCATCAGGAGTAGTGACGTATCCCTCTGCGCACACACATATGTAAGAACCCTCTGTATTCTGGCACTCTCCACGTGGAAAACAGAAATCTCCCTCCAGACATTCATTAATATCTGAAAACAAATGAGGGAAAAAAGAAATGTAGAAGGAGGCAGCATATGAGTCCAACTGCTGATTTTACAAAACATTAAAAAATCTGCTCATATCTGCTCATCTCTTCCCCTTATTTGATATTTGGAAATCTTTTTTTACTTACCTCAGGTGCCTTTTGTAGCACAGGCCTTTAAAAACTCTGGCAATTTAGTTTTAGGTATTACGTCAATTGTGCATTTTTAAAGTGGAGTGTGTGTGTGTGCGTGCGTGTGCGCTAAGTTAGGATGATTTAGCCCTGTCCTCAGCTTGAGCTAATAAACATTTCATTGCTCTAATTCATCTAGGGCTCAAGATTAATAATGAAGAACAAGAAACACTTAGGGGACGATTTATTAAAGTCTGAATTCTGAGTAAAATTTGCGAAAATTCGTATTAAATACGAAAATTTCTGCGTTAATTTTGCAAAAAAGTTGCGTCATGCTTGTACGAAAATATCGTGGTACAATCCGAAAGTTATTAAATTAACGACGCGAAAACCTTTCTGACTTTGAACCTTCGGTGCATGATTTTGGAAGCCTCCCATATTACTCAATGGCACTCTGCAGCTCCAACCTGGCCAAAGGAAAGTCACGATACTGAAACTTGAATGAATTCCGAAACTTTCATACAAATACGACAAATACGATTTTGTATGAAAGTATGAAAAAGTTGTGGAAAAAAATTGATAAATGGGCCCCTTAGGGTTAATATTTTATCATTTTAATCTATTAATCCAGTTTACCAAAATTTGCAGTTTACCATCAGCATAGACAAGTAAGGTCCTGCTTGCATCTGCCAAACCCAAACTCTTCCATCAGATTGCCAGATGGTAACCACCCAGACAATGCTTGGCGTCACACATGGTTATTACTGTGTTCAAACAATGAGCATATCAGTTCAGACAAAGGGGCAGATTTATCAAAACACGAGTTCGAATCCCAAATGGGAAAAATTCGGATTGCAAATGAAAATTTCTGAAGATCGCAAATATCACGAAATTGCTTCTGAAAAAAATCGTATTAGTCACGATAATATCGTATTGGCGATCCGAAAGTCACCAAATTTTCGTACCGACCGATTGTAAACAGCGGCAAAACCGATCCGATTTTTTTCGCGTTCAAATACAAAAAAAGTCGCACAAGCGTCGAAAAAGTTGCGCAAGGTACGAAAAAGTCGCAGAAAATACAATTGGACCGATCGAGCGAACGGTCGGAGCGTTCGTGGATAAGTAAATGTGCCCCAGAGTGTCCAGATACTTGGTCTTCTAGTTTTTCTGTGTTAATGATTCAAAATGTGTTTGACTACTTTCTGCCTTGTAGAGCGATAGTGCTGAACACTAACGCAGGTCCAAATCTTCCGTAGTGCACACTGTACATGCAAAGAAGGAATTTAAGCAAATATTTTCCAAACTGGAAGAGATTCCATGTTATATGCCCCGTGTGACTTAAACATTTTAAATCAATAGGCTTATTATTTGTCATTTTGAATGTTTCGAAGCGTATCCTTTCCTTCCTATGTCCCATGGGCTTAGATCAAGTACAAAATGCCATGAGATTTTTTGAGATCGACATAACTGGATTAGGCACCTAGTCAGGGAGATGGTGGGCAGAATGGATTAGAGTTATGCTGAGGGTAGGGTGATGAAGAGGTTATTCTATGAGGTGGTGTTCAGACACATTTATGGGAGTATCAGGGGATTGGATGCAGTCAGAGATAGAAGGGTGGCAATTAGTTTTCCTTAGAAACATAGTCTTCTACCTGTACAGCGGTTTCTGTCATTAAGGTGGTATCCTGGGAGACACTCGCATTCAAAGGAGCCCTCAGTGTTAATGCATTTTCCATGACGTCCACAAGCAGAGTCTGTTTGACACTCATTAATGTCTAGAAGAAAGTGAATGGTACTCATTGCAGCTCACAGTATGTGTCAGTGGAAATAGACTGTAAAAGTGGCCACTTACCCACACAACGCCGGTTCTGCAGCCTATATCCACTATGACACTGACGACATTGGAAGGATCCAGGTGTATTTAGACACTCCTGCCCAGCGCAGGCTCCAGGATTCTCACACTCATTTATATCTGAAGAGAAAAAAAGCAATATTTGAAATATTTGATTGCTACTTTGTTTTACTTGACTTGCACATTTATATATAGGGGTCAGTTGCAAAAGGGAAGTCTGTTCTGCAAGTACAAGCTGTTCAGGTATTTTTGCACTTTCTAAATAAATACATATTAATTGATGAGTTGGTGGGACTGGTTGAATTTTTGTAGTGAATTCCTATATGAATTTAAAATACTTTGTGAACTTTTTATTGTTTTTTAGCTCATGTAATGAATTTTGTGAACACTTTAGGGCACATGTATATTCGCAAGTGCAATCGCTGTGTTTTTTTTCCCATTACAAACTTTTTTGCTAAGAAGCAATAGTAGGAGGCAGCTCTAAATAGAGCTTGGGGTAAAGTACAGATAAAAGCAAACAGAAAATATATAATATAGTGTAGTAGTTTTAGTACAGATTCATTCATTCCACCATAGAAGGTATATACTCAGTGGAAAATGTATAATACACCTTCTTAGAACAGTAAAACTATTCCATACTTGTTAAATCTTATTGGTTCACCATCCGTGATATTAGGTGGGTACATACAGATGTTCATTGGAAGTCTGTGGTGTCTTACATATACCTGTAGCTGGAGAACCTTCCTGTATGTGCTCTTTCTTTTTAAAATTGCAATGGCAATACATTTGCATATAGTCCCCATAACCATCTGAACTTTAAGCTGCTTCTGAGGGAGTAACTGTGCTGGCATTGTATTCCTCTGTGGCGTGTTCATGTGGGGGAGCTCCAGGGTGACGTCAGACGCAGTCCACCATCTGGCATCATTGCGGTTGCAAAGGGGATATGTAATTGGACTGCGCCTACCACAATTGTGTCCGATTCACCAAAATTGATGCAACTGCATGTGTGCTTTGTCGCAGTTGTGGCAAATATTTTCGAAGTCTGTCTGGCATCATTTCTGGTGTTTGGTGTGTGAGTGATGTGTGCACCCTATTCTTTGAGCTGTAATTGATGCAGGGCACTTAGCAAACCCTGGAGCCGTCCCGTAGTCCAGAGGTGAGAGTAGCTCCAGGGTTCTCCTGCATTAGTAGGTTAAGCAGCCCTCCATTAGGAATGGAGGGCAGGAAGGACTGAGTGGCGGAAAGCCAACTATAGGGATGTGCATATTTTGATGCAAAGTACCTTTAATGAAAGTGCTTTTACACACAACTGACTGCAGGGAAACTGTGGGGACTATAACTGCCCTTGTGTACATACAGGAGCAATTTTTTTTATTTCTAAATGAGTAGGCTGGCTAGCCAGCTGGAGCTACCAACTGGTCAGGAGTTGATGGTAGCTCCATGGTTCTCCTGCGTCAATGGGCTCGTCATCGCTTGATTTGGAATGCATGAAGGACTGAGCAACGCCAAGCACAACTATACTGAAGTGCAAAGTGCGCATTTTAATGCAAATACCTGTAATGAAGCAGCAGAAGTGCATTTTTATATTTGCTTACTCTTGTATCTCAATAACCTTAAACAGGAAAGTGAGTATTGTTTAAGTCCCCAGCAATTTGGGTTTCTTCAATAAACTATTTATCGCATTACATTTAATATAATAATATAATCATTGCATTACCAGGTAAAATAGGTCTGTCTCTCCTTACCAATGCATTCATTGCCCTGTGGTGTTAGTCTGTATCCAACTGGACATGAGCAACGGAAACTGCCGGGAGTGTTCTGACATCTACCAGATCCACATATTCGAGGAGTCTGACGACATTCGTCCGTGTCTAGAAGATAATTTTTTAGGTGTAATCTTTTGTTTCATAATATATATGTGATAATGACCCTATGCTGTTTGAAGGCCAATAGAAGTTATTGAGGAGCTCCAAAACTGTAGCAGAATGCCTTTAAGTTTAGGTTTAGGGACAAGAGAAAGAACCCAAGGGAAGTAAGTGCTTCAATACTTTTCAAAAGGCAAAGCAGCTTTTAAAGACTGCAAAGCTTACATTATTAGAGAGAGAAAGATCACAGAAGACAAGCAAGCCATTCCCACTTATCAAAACTTAAGCCTTAATATATAATGTCTGTTGGGTAGACACACTTTTTTTTATCAGGAGTTGTTGTACTGGCTCATCATTTCATTTGATTTTGTGGGCTTTTTATTTTTTAAATAAAGGTTATTGGGTAAGTAAAATTAATAATTTTATTTAATGTTCTTTTGTTTATTGGGGTAAATGGAGGATAAAGGTCTTAGACTGACTAACTACTCATTTACATAGATAGGAGGGGGTGAGGGTGTGCTGCTTACCTTGGCAGTCTGTGCCTTGTGGATTGGCAGTATACCCTACTGGACAAACACAAAGGAAGCTCCCAGGGGTATTTTCACATCGGCCACTCAAGCAGAAGCGTCTTGGGCTAATACGACATTCATCAATGTCTGCAGTACAGAAGACAGGAGGATTAATACATGGCAGAGTTTTTGTAAATTATATAACTCTGCATCCAGTGTTTCAAAAAGGTGCATGGAGTGAGTACAAGTAACAGCCAATAAGTGAGTCCCATTTCAGCAGCCAAGAAAGATACCTGTCTAGATCTTTTATCCTTCTATCCACTTGTTGGTTAAAAGATAACAGCATCCTTTTGACTTATTTACAATTGTTCTTTTTGTATGTGCTGTGATAAAATGTTTACTAGAATCAATTTTTTTCAAATGTCCAGCTTAATACAATTTCATGCATTGTATACAAAAAAAGCCTTTTGGAAGCATAAGCACTGTACTAAAAGTCACATAGTATCCCCCAGCTCATTGCTTGCTAAGGATTACTGGGCTTGTTCAAATTGTTTGGCTTTAATTACATTAACCTAATGCTAATATGATATACTGTATGTAGCATGTTATTTTTAGCCTAATGTGGTCAGATTATCATTATTACAGTATCTTTTTGATTATTTCTCTTTAAGATCAGAGCTATTCCAGAAACTGCCTAACAAAATAATGGTTTGTAATACAGGTATAGGACCCGTTATCCAGAATGCTCGGGACCAAGGGTATTCCAGATAAGGGGTCTTTACGTAATTTGGATCCCCATACCTTAAGTCTACTAAAAAATCAATAAAACATTAATTAAACCCAATGGGGTTGTTTTGCCTCCAATAAGGAGTATTTCTATCTTAGTTGGGATCAATTAAAAGTTACTGTTTTATTACTACAGAGAAAAAGGAAATCAGTTTTAGAATTCTGAACTATTTGAATAAAATGGAGTCTATGGGAGACGGGCTTTCCATAATTCGGAGCTTTCTGGATAACGGGTTTCTGGATAAGGGATCCCATACCTGTATTGTAAAGAAAATAAAAAAATCTCTTCCCTGGGATAATCTGGATTTTATAATCAAAACACTCGCAATTTACCAGTCATTAAACACTGTCAAAGCCAAACAATTTGTGTATTTACCGATGCATAGTTGCCAGCAACTTTTTTTTTTAACATACAACGTACATTTTTCTAGTTTGCTGTCAGCCAGTCCTTCTTGAAGGATTCAGTATTAAGCCAAATCCAAAAATGATGTAGTAGAAACAGACTACTAAATTTACCTAGGCACAAAGCTATCTGGTTCACATGTTTGTTCTTGTTTTTATATAGTGGACCTTTACAATGTGGCACTCAAAAGGGAAAAGTCAATTACATGCTTACAGTTCTCCAGATTTACATTGTGACAACTGTAATATTGCCACATGAGAAACTTACTCGTAAGCATTTTACTGCTATTTTATTCTTAGTAATAATGAATATGTTACTGATATTAAACAGGCAGTACCTTTAAATTATCTTTTAGTAGACTTTGCAAATTTGCAAATAGTCTTAATTTTTATTTCTTGCAGTTTTTAAATTATTTAGCTTTGGAATTTAGTAGTTATCTGGTTGCTAGGGTCTGATTTACCATAGTAACTAGGGAGTTGTTTGAATGAGGGACTGGGAGATAAATAGGAGACCAGATGAATACAAAGATGATTAATAAAAAGTAAAAATAAAAATCACACTTTAGCCTCATCAAGAATTAGTTTTTTGGCTTGTGTGGTAAATGACCCCCCTATTTTAAATATGGAAAGAGGCAGGAGCAGAATGTAAATTATTCAAAAACTATAAGAAATAAAAAATAAAGACCAATTGAAAAGTTGTTAGGAATAAGATATTTAGTAACACACTAAAAATGAACTTTAAGGTGAACTACCCAGTTATGGTGGAAATGATTGACATGTCACTGTCATAAGTTCACTTTGGCCCTAGGAAAGGTTGATCTATATGTATATCAACTAAAGGAGAGATGGCACGCACTCCTTAATTCACTAAAACTTGTCTTTATTGTAGATATCTAAAACAACAAAGTCCATAAAACTGAGCCACTTATCTTCAGTAAGACTGATAAACTATACATATGCCACAGCAGATCATTTGATCCTAGTGAGGACTGTCTTATAAACATGGCACCGTTATTAATATACAGTGCCTTAGCAGAGAACGCTTGTAAAAATATTCCTCCTATTATTACATGCTGGCTCTGTTAGTACTGTATATTAGTCTATGCGCTTATTACCTATGCAAGATTTGCCCTGGGGGTTCAGGGTAAAGCCTGGAGAGCAGAAACATCGGTAGCTTCCTGGGGTGTTTTCGCACCGGCCATTGTCACAGGGTGTCTGATCAGTGCTGCACTCATCAATGTCTGAACCCAGATGAACCCAGATTCCATACCCTTCTAATAAAGTAGAATTCATGTAACATTTTTTGGGTATCCTGAGAGCCCTAAATAGACCTGAGCTCCACTAGAAGACAAAAGCTTTCTGTATAAGTCTGAATATATTGCTAGCAGAATTATATCTTTTATTGTATTCCACTAATTATTTGATTTCTAGATAGGTTCCTGCGAATGATTTAGTAAAATGAAAAAGTCACCCCTGCCAAACCTTCTGAATGCCAACAAGAGCATTAAAGTAATTTCTCTGACCTGTACACTCTGTGCCTTGTGGGTTAGTACTGAATCCAGCAGAGCAAGCACAGCGGTAGCTGCCCACAGTATTCTCACAGCGCCCATTGGTGCAAAGGCTTGGCCTCTGTCTGCATTCATCCATGTCTGTTTAGAGTAGGAACAAAGTGAGCTGGGTATGCATATGAAGGCACTTGGCAATCAACTGTAAGGTTTACTTTGGTGTACCTATTAAGAGACTCTACAGCTGTTTGTTATTACTAATTACCAGCATTTCATTTATAAAAATTAGAATAAATAACCCTGGGGCATTTTACAATGAAGGCAGATTGCCAGCGACTGTTGTTTGTTGGCAGATATCGGCTGAGTGTGCCTTAACCTGGGCGGATACAATGCTCGGTGAAGGCACAATTAGAAGAATTTTCAAGTGTACAGGTGGATTGCCAGATTGTGCTTATAGGCCTGCTGACAATCCACCTGTACACTTGAAAATTCTTCTAATTGTGCCTGCCATGTGGGGCCCTTTTCTTAGAAGTAGTTAAATAGAGATGCCTTGTAAATTCCTATTGTCTCACCTCTTTTGGGTGACTTCAAACACATTTTTCATGTCATTCTCTAACCTGATTAATTATTTCCCTTAATTCTACAGATATAAGATCTGAAATGCTTGGGCCCTGGGCTTTCAGGATATTTTGTTGTAATTAGAAGCACTAAAAACACTTAAGTATAGAAAACAGGATGGTTGCTTAGCATGAACTTGTGCTAGCTTAGTTATCTTCAAGTACAAGGACCTGTCTATGTAGGTATTACAAAATGAACAAAAACTAATTTCTGACTGTAGGCAGGGAAATAAATAGGACTTTTCTGGATAATACTTGCCATACCTGATACTTCCTATTGTATCTGCCTTCTTTTTCACATGTTCTACCTCATTATTGGCATTTATGTCTTTAGTTTGGAACCATATACAAGTATATTATCTATTATCCAGAATACTTGGGACCTAGGGGGTTTCTGGCTAAATGATCTTTTTGTAATTTTGATTACAATGTCTTTAGTCTGCCACCGATATAGATTTATGCAGCTAAAACTGGGAATACATGTAAAGATCTGTTTATTTGCTAAGGTTGCCATATGAGTGAATCTTTTTCTGATATGCCAACCTTGAAGTGGTTGATATCGGGCTGATTTGACCGTTTGGCCTAAGGACCAATTCACAATTATGCTGAACTTTTGGAAAATAACTATGTATCATGGGTAAAAAACACACTAGATAGCATATTTTGTATATTATGTAAAAGAAAATGCAGTCTCACCAATGCAGTGTGTCCCCTGTGTGCTTAGCCAGTATCCAGTATTACATACACAGGTGTAACTGCCCAAACGTGGAACACAGCGACCTGGCCCACAAATCTGTGGATTCAACTCACATATACTAGATTCTGAAACACACAGATACGACAAATAAAAAAGTGTATGTATATATATATATATATATATATTATACAGACAGTGAGCCGCACACACCAGGACTTTGAAAAAAATGAAAAGTTTATTTGAAAAAAAGGTCCAACGTTTCGAGCACTGACAGTGCTCTTCCTCAGGGACCTGAGGAAGAGCACCGTCAGTGCTCGAAACGTTGGACTTTTTTTTCAAATAAACTTTTCATTTTTTTGCAAAGTCCTGGTGTGTGCGGCTCACTGTCTGTATACTATTATTATTTTTTCCAGCACCCTGGGCATTTTAACCATTATAGGGTTTGCTCTGTTTGTTCTTTTATATATATATATATATATAGATAGATAGATAGATAGATAGATAGATAGATAGATACAGCACTATAGTTTGCTTATATGGTTCAATTTACAAAAACAGATTATAACCTTGGAGCTTTATAGAAACTTTTGTATAAGTTTTTGTTATCTTTGGATATTTTGTTATAATTTGTACACAAATTTAAACATTTTAAATTATCCATAAAAAACTGAAGGTATTAATATAATTATTATTATTATAAGTAATAATTTGTCTTAGATTCTTGGGCACAAATATGTGTGCAGCATAGGCATCTCATATCAAGAAAATACCTTGAGAGGGAGCTTCTTTTTGTGTTTCTGTAGGAACTGGAGCAGGCAATACTGAGACCCTGTCAGGGCCAGAAATAGATCTGTTGGCTGATACGGGTTCCCTGGAAGGTACTCTTTGGTTTGGTGACGAGATTCTACTCTGGTCAATATCCTGCTGTCTTTCCACAGTGATATGGCCTATGATAGATGCAAGTTAGCATAGTGTATGTTATAACTTAGCACTTAGTACAACTGTATGTGTCATTTAAGGTTAGCAAGAGTAAAGGTGGCTATCCATGGGCAGATATACGCTGCTGATTTGAGTCCTTCAGACCAATTCGGCAGCTTATTTGCCTGTGTATGAAGCCCCCCGACGGGCATCCCCGTTTGATATTACAGGTAAAAAACTGAAATTTATCAGAACACAGGTCACATGGTTCTGGCACCCTGGGAAATGAAGAATATAGCTAGCCCCATGTGAAATTTCAAAATTAAATATACAAAAATCAGTTTGTGTTTTTGAAAAACAGATTTCAATGCATCATTCTGCTGGAGAAGCTCTAACTGATACATTTTGAAAAAAACATGTTTTCCCATGACAGTATTCCTTTAACATGTATGGCCACCTTAAGTCTATTACACAGTGGTGATAATGTAATAAACAGGGTGCTTCTGCCATGATGCAAGGGGAGAACATTGCCTCTGGCAGTAGCAACCCACAAATTATCAGGTGTGAAAAAGAAACTAGGAAATTTCATAGCCAAAATTCCAGTAATGAAACTGGAAATTCAACTCTTTTAGTGCAGAGAGCACAATTGTAATGCCCCACCCTGCATGGGAAGGCCACCTCAATGTAGCCTGTGGCCTGAATCAATATAAGTGGCACATTTTGAACAAGGTCTAGTAACTCAGAGCAACCATTTAGTAAGAAGTATTTTTGGTCTCTTGTTTAGGAGCTAATAGAAGATCGGTTGCTGTAGGTTGCAATACCAGTGTTAATTTTTCTAGTTTTACTGTTTTACCAGCACAAGGACAAATGTATTAAAATCAATCTTGGACATGAAAATCTGGGGGCCACCAAATGCCATTATCTCTTACCTGTAACAGCATGGTAGACTGGGCTAGCTGTGGTGAAAGGAAATCCTCTTGATGCTGGTTGGCGAAGGAGTGGCACCCGTGCTTGGTCCTGCCCAACATACCGGGTGTTGATACGCAGGTCTGAGGCAGAATAGTGGTACCCGGGCCCAGCAGGACAGGTCTCTTTAAATCCTTCTGTAATATTAATCATTTAGTCAGTTTCTTATCATCAAGCAATAAGATGTCATATATATGCTGTTACACTAGAACAAAATTATTTGTAGAATATCTTAAATCATACTGTCAGACAGACCCATATTTAGAGGCAAGGGGGCTCAAGGGGAATTCCATAAAATAAGGATCTCCAAAATGAAATGCAGACCTCAACGATTTAGCTAAAACTCACAGAATTCACCAACAGCTGGTAAATGCATTTAATAACAATTAGTAAGATTGAGAAAGAAAACCTAAGATGTATCTCACTGAAAGGTCCTGAAATAACATACAATAATTAAACACATTATTCAGTGAGAAACACAACCATTTATTGGCTCAGAATTTAAATACAAGATTCAAAAAACAAAACATACTATACCAAATGGAAGGTACATCCCATGCTACATGGCACCCTCTCTCCTTCCTAAAGGAGGAAGGAGAGAGGATGCCATGTAGCATGGTATGTACCTTCCATTTGGTATAGTATGTTTTGTTTTTTGAATCTTGTATTTAAATTCTGAGCCAATAAATGGTTGTGTTTCTCACTGAATAATGTGTTTAATTATTAAATGCATTTAAGCAGCAACTGAAAATTGCAGATTGGACATCTCTGTGTTCTGAAAAAATGTAGAGAATTGTAGTAGAATATATGCTTCAGTGCTGACCAATCAGATGTCTGCTTCCTTTGTTCTACCTGCAGCTGGCTGAATACATCTAATCAGTGATTGGTTTCGCTTTGTTACAGCCCAGGTGCAAATTTGCCCAGTGTTTATAAATGACCCCCGGTAACGTTATCTTCAACTCTAATGAAAATGGTGAATACTTGCTGAATAACAGACTTTTAAAATGGTTATCTATCTTTTATGCATGTGAGTGAATTTGATTTAAAGGGGACTCAAAGGATTATTCTTAATCCTTTTCTTTTGTACTAGTCAGACAAAATAAACCTAACTCATACAAATGATTCAAATTAGTTCCCTTCACTCCTGGAAGTCACAATCACAACAAACAGGCAAGTGCCCATTAAGACAAGCTTTGCATTATCCCACAATATTGTATATGTGCCAGAATAGGGACCTGATGTCTATGCCCATACACAAGCTACACAATTATAGGTGGTAAGGAGGGAGGGGGAATAAGACAAGTGCAGCGACATCTAGAAAGTGCAGAAATTAAAGTGAAAGTAATTGTCTGCCTCATCTGTATGTCTGAGGCATACAGGTGGGGCAGGCAATATATGATTGACAACTGAGATTTTTAAATACCTTAATAACAGGTATAGAGGTTTTAATAAAACATAATTCGAATTTTATGTTTAATTTAAAAACAAGTTTTAATATACATATTTTTATGACTGGCTGACAGGTCCCCTTTTTGTACCAGCAATTTCAGAAAGAACTAAAAATAAAGTCAAATTATTGTAAAGGTAAGGGTGGAGAAATGATCAGCCTCATGATCTCACCCATAAAATAAATCACATATATTTGAAAATGTTGGTCAGAAAACAAGTATATCTGTCTGGATGTGAATGATCAACATTTGCCATTTACAGATCCTTTACTATTCATGAGTGGGACATGTCATCACTGGATGATAATGTTTGTTTGCTCATACACACAAACTGGTGTGAACAACACTGTGCAATAGAACTGCTTTCAGATAAGCTATTTCTGTTACTGAATATTATTTCTCCAAATCAGGTGGGACTTGGCTGTCTCTTGTTTTGCTTCAGTGCTATTCTCATGTCTACCACTAGGTGGACCATGGGAGCATTTTTAGCACTACAAATCACAAAACAAAAACTGTAGTGTATTTTGACCTATAAATTGCAGAAACCTTCTCCAGCCTTCAAGTAACCTACTTTTTAGAAGGGTAAGTGTGATCTGAGGTGCCAAGAACCATTGCCTTTCACTGTATTTTATATATTTATGGCTAATGTTCCAACTGTCTCTCACTGCATTTAATGTATTTGGGGCCAATGTTCTTACTGGCTCTCACTATATTTAATGTATTTGAGATGTCAGGCAATGTATTTTGGATCACCGAATGGAAAACACATTAGTTGTGGTAATTGGGCTTAATTGTTGGGAAAAGAAGACATTTTCCCACAATTACATTTGATCCTAGCACATTATGCTTTAAATGCAGTCCAAATGTTAGTCAAGGCAAAAGTATCTTCAGATTTATTAAAGTGTGGTACAGCAGATCAACAGCAGGCAACAGATCTGGTCTGCCATCGCCCAGGCACACTAGGAGAATTGTCACACATGTAAAATCTGTGCTACCCATGACAACAAATTTCCTGAAAATCGTGTGACATTATTCCAACTTGCAACGCAAAAGTAATGGGTAACTGAAGTTTATCAGAGCACAAGTCACATGTCTGGGAGCACTTGGGAAAGTAAGAAAATGGCTAGCCTCAAAGGATATGTAAACCCCACACATAAAAATGTAATCAGTGAACAGCCTCTTTATAATCTTTCAATACCTGCCACACTGGTTGTCCAGAGATTAATAGTAAGGCTGCAACATCCCCTTAATCACTTAGATTTCCTTCTCCTCCTGTAACCCACTCACCCCCCTCCCTCAGGAATTTGCTTTGATTTCTGGCTTGTGGGCATGCTCAGTTGTTCTAAGCTCAGATTACTAAACACGCCCTCCAGTCTAGCAGCCAGTAAATAGATGGCATTGCTGGTTCCCAAGGAAACTCAGCTGCCTGCTTCAATTTTTTTCTCCTGAGTTCAGCTTTACCATTACAGTGCTCAAACAAAGCAGAACTTTTATCAGAGACAGATCAACAGCATACACACACACAGACACTTATTCAGCATGCATTTAATCAAGAATACAGACTCACACAGGCCTGTGTGAGCCTGTATTCTTGATTAAATGCATGCTGAATAAGTGTCTGTGTGTGTGTATGCTGTTTGCAGATTTAAATGTAACTGATTATGTATCAGAGGAAAAATGGCCACCAGGTGAAAGCTGCTATTTGCTTTAGGAAAATGTGATGGTGCTGGCAAGCGGAGGGGATGTATGCAGTACAAATGATGCCATTTGGGTGGGGCAGACCTGTCCAACTGATATACATTGTAGGCAAATGTAGGCTTTACATGTCCTTCAAGGTAAATTTCAAAATTAAAAATAGATAAAAAGTTTGCTCTTTTGTAAAATGGATTTCAGTGCAGAATTTTGTAATTAATAGGTTTTAAAAAAGATGCATTTTCCCATGATGGTATTCATTTATGTTTATAATAACTGGTACATTTTAACGCTGAAAGTGAGCTCTGGCCCTGTATGTACTCTGAATGGCAAGAATGGCTTGCCACAATTTACCAATGAAAATCTTCAATGATCTTTATTTACTTGTGTAGGATGTTTAGAGCATACAGTATTAAGCATTGGGTGAAAGTCATAGTTTACCCTAAATTATCTTTTATAACTGAATAGAGATCTGTAAAAACCTGTGATAACTATGCCCCTAGATTTGTTATTGCTCTATTTATGTTATCTGACCTGTACCAAAGGGAGGGCACTGCTCACAGCCCTTGCCCCAAGCCTTTCCAACCCGGCTGCAGCAACAGATTTGCTTGGTGATATTCCGGAGGATGGGGAGGGAGCATTTTCCATCCCGTAAGATTCGGAAACACGGACCCTTGACTTCTGATATCACATGATGGGCTAAAAGAAAAGGATCTCTTAGTCAGAAGGCCAATTATATCTTTGCACTTATACTATGTGAGGTCTTAGTTGCATGATGATATCAACTAACATAGGTTTATACCAGTCCTTGCTCTAAGATATTGGACCACCATTTTTTTAAAAATAAAATGACATGAGGACTAGCATGCGTTGCTATTCAGAAAAACTTGTGCCCATCCATGTTCTTTGGTGAGTGCACACATTGCACAATGACACCATGAAATTAAAATTAGCCAGGACCTTGCAGTGATACATTATTCCTAGCTCTAACTCTGATTAAATGGCTTTGCTATTATTAACACTACACGCAGGAGTGACGCTATTCCAACACAAAAATAAAACAGGCCCCACAACTTGGCAAAACTGTCCGTGATACTGAAAGATTAGTTTAGTGTGTAAACTTACAGATGCAGCTGCTCCTGGAGGAATCCAGCAAGTAACCTTCACGGCACATACAGGTATAGCTCCCTCTAGTGTTGGTACAGTCCCCATTCACGCACAGTGTAGAATCGGTGCACTCATCAATATCTAAGAATTGGGAGGAAATGGAGAGGCTAGGCAAAACTGCAAGCACGTGCATACAGTATACAAAAGTATGTGAAACTGTATATAACAATGATGGGAGGTTGTATAGATAAGATGCAAGTGAGAAGAGACGATTAGTAAAATTAAGAATAGGGAAATGAGAAATGATAGGAGAAAAAAAACATAAATAGAGGAAGATGCACAGGGATCAGAGAATGGGAAAGAAGGGATTGTGGGGTCACACTAAGTACCCTAGAGAATTCAAAACCGTCAACAAATCCTGAAATAAGAGAGATAAAACTGGAAAACAGAGAGGAAAAATGAGGAAAATTATGAAAGAAAGAAATGAGAGATAGAGAGCGGCAGGATGATTGTGAAACTATGCAAGGCTAAGTAAGAGAAGTCACCAGATGCGGTATCATAGTTCTCATGAACTAGAGTTATTAATTGGGTTAAATCTGTGAAATTATCCAGACAGGCTGATATTAACCTCTCTGTTACTATCATCATCACCTATACAACACTATACAACAATTACCTCACCATGGCTAGTGAACTACTTATTATTTTAAATAGAGAAACTGGAGAAACTATGCCACCAGGGTCATGTCATTTCAGTATGGTACAAAACATTTTTTTACATACAGACTGGTTCCCCTGGCTATGTTGAAGCAACTTGATAAGAAGACAGAACTAACTAAAACATCTTTATGTTTCCAGAAAATAAGAGGATATGCCAGGGTCACATTAAAGGGGTGTTCACCTTTAAATAAACTTGTGGGTTAATGTACAGTATAAGGTTATATTCTGAGACAATTTGTAACTGCTCTTCATTTTTTATTATTTGTATTTTTCAAATTATTTAGCTTTTTGTTCAGCAGTTCTCCATTCTGGAATTTCAGTAGCTATCTGGTTGCCAGGGTCCAAATTACCATAGCAACCAGGCAGTGGTTTGAATGAAAGTTTGAATACAAGACTACAATATAAATAGGAGAGTGCCTAAAAATAAACATAAGTAATAACCAATGTCAATAACAATAGAATTGTGGGGCTGTCAGTAACCCTCAGTTTGAAGGATTCAGAAGAAAAATACAAATAATTCAAAACTCAAAAATAAAAATAAATAATGAAGACCAACTGAAAAGTTGCTAAAAATTAGCCATTCTATAACATACTAAAAGTTAACTTAAAGTCGAACCACCCTTTTAATAATGTAACCCACCTTGACACATACAGAATACAAATGATATGCCTGAAGTTTACATTGTAGTCAGCTCTAATTTAGGAAAATAAGGCAGCTTATGGGTTCCTGCTGTGGTAAAGAGGTGATGGAATTCTTGAATCCTTGGAGACCAGCAGGAGAGAAGTTTTATGTCGTATTAAAAGCAGTCACTGTAGGAGGTGTTGTTGTTACTGATGAATTTGAATATGAATCATGAGTAATTCTACAGTTTTGACCATGAAGGAATGCTTTTTCCATACTATAAGAGATGATGGAAAATAAACCTCTGTCCAGAGTCTCAGAAAAGCACTCCGGAGTTATCTGTTGCCTGTTCATTAACTTCAGAGACTTGTATGTTTACTACTTGCTGCAGGGCTATGCTTCAAACAGAACACATCTCTTAAAGGAGAACTAAACCCTAAAAATGAATATGGATAGAAATGCCATATTTTATATACTTCACTTATTGAACCTAAGGGTTCAGCATTTCTATAGACGTAATGATCCAGGCCTTCAAAGTTGTCACAGGGGGTCACCATATTGGAATCTGTTAGAAGTGCCAGTGACACTCACATGTTCAGTGTGCTCTAAACAGCTGTTGAGAATCTATTCTATGGGGTCATCACAAATTATCAAGCAAAAAATGAGGTTAGTCTGTGATAGAGGGTGATGCTACAGGGCTGATTATTAAATTCTGATGCAAATTGCACTGGTTTCAGAGCTGCCGTGCACTAATAATCTGTATTATTTACAAATTAACCTTAAATATTGTAATTTCCCTTCTATTGATTGTGCATTGGCCTGTAAGCTCAGGTAACGGACAGCAGCACAGAGCATGTGCAGTGAATCAGCAGACAACAAGATGGGGAGCTACTGGGGCATTTGTGAAGGCCAAGATCTTCCCTGCCAAAGGGCTGTAGTTGCCTTGGGCTGGTATAGAAACTCAAAACATAATGTACAACATTTCAAGCCTACTTTCTAGCCTAAAATGGCATCCAACCCTTTCTTGAAACTATCTAATGTATCAGTCAATACAGCCAACAGCCTCAGTCTTCACTGAAACTTTACACATTTTGAGGTGGAACCTGCTTTTCTTTTAATTCTTCCAGCCCTTTAGTTCCCTGGAAGGACCTATGGGTGAATAAAGTATCTCATAAAGTACCTCATAAAGGACAGATGGCTCCAGGCAATACCAGATGTGACCCAGGAGGACTGGGAGGAAGCAACAGAAAATTGTTACAATTTCTTAATTTGCACTAGTGATAAACTAGTCCAATACAAAAAATACTAAATCAGGTATATATTACCCCCATCAGACTCTTTAAAACAGGGAGGAGACCAGCTGACTCCTGTCCTTGTTACAGGCTACCGAATTCCGACTTTTTCTACATGATATGATCCAGTCCACCAATAGCCGACATTTGGTTAAACATTATGAATATCTCGGTGAGCAATCTAGGTTTCCTGCATATAGTAACCCCCAAAATCTGCCTTCTAGGTATTCTGGATGATGTCATTCCCACCAACTACACCCAGAACTGGTACCAGTCCCTGCTATTTTACGTCAAAAAAGATATCGCTATGTACTGGATTGGTATAACCCTACCTAATATCCCCTCTTGGCAGTGACTAGTTGACAAAGCAATACCACTAATTAAGTTTACTTCTGAGGTCAGGGGCAATTAAACTAAATTTGAGCACATCTGGACCCCATGACTGGATCTAGGGCTGAAACAATAATGTAAAAAAAAATTGTACATTTACATTAAAAAAGAATGCATAACAGGAATAAAACAACAAAATGAAAAAACAAAGGATAGACATTGGTACAAAAAGCACTTACCTATACAGGTGCCGTTGATTCTTTCAAATCCCTTTGGGCAGGGCGTATCAATAACACTTGCGGATAAAACATCACCTACAAAGACAATTTATGAATGAAGTAGAAGTAGTAGGAGCTGGAATCTAGTAATATGCAAGATTATAGCAGTTGGGAAACTAAACAGAGTAATGTAAAAAGAGTCAGTTTGTGTCAGGTCTAGTAACGCAACACAACTAATGAGATGTTTGCTTTTAAGTAGATGACCATAGAAGCTTACTTTAAATTAGACCTGGTGCAGAGTTTGTGATTTTTATTACATAACATCCTAAAAGGGTTATGTAATAAAAGACACTAAGTTTTCCCAGGATCAGTAACCCAGAGCAACCAATCAGCACGCAGAATTTACTGGTCACCTGTTTACAGGCAAACATCTTATTAGTTGCTATGGGTTACTGCTCCTGGGCAAACTTAGTGCCTTTTATTACATAAAACTAAGACTTTCTGTTATTATCTGTAAAGTACTACAGGTCATTTACAACTTCAAGTGTAGGGGACTAAGTGCAGTTTTAAGCAGTTTGCCAGGGGGTGTGCCTGAAGCAATTTCAGACAATGTAGCAAAATTGTTGTGTTTACACTGTATCAGACACAACTGCAGTGAAAATTTTTGGGTTGGTGTCATTTCCATTGTTTGTGGTGACTGTGACATGTTCATTTACCCTGTAGATATATGCGGGTCAAAGATTTTTCAACCCTCACCCATCCTAACCCAACCCAAGACCAACCCTGCCTGCTACACATATTTATATTCTGGCGCCTGCCACTCCTTCGGATATCACCAGAGGGTCAGAGCAATCATGAGTAGCTCTTTAGCGGTAACAATGGGACTAATACAGTGCAGAGACATCACAGCGAGGCTGTTGGCAAATGCAGACCGTCACCCACCTGCAAGCCACCTCTTGGGGCAATTGGTTATCAGAAACCTAGACAATATGCAGGTAAGCCACATTACTATTCATCCACATAAGTAAGTGAGACAGCTTGAAATTTGGAGCATGAGGTAGGCAGCGGAGCCGAGCACAACTATATGGAACTTCAAGGAGTGTGTGTTGATACAAGTACCTTTAATGAATGAGATTTCTTGCACAACTAACTGCAGCCAACTTTGCCCTACTGTGTCCATATGGGGCAAGGACCCTGAACGACACCAAATATGTAAAAATGTGTATACTCGTTCTTAATTATTGCAGTATTTGTCCTCCCTGTTTGTATTGTTATTGTATTGTTTGCAAGCACTAGCAACTGTTAATACATACAACAGTGCATGCAATAATGATACATAAATACTACAAGGAGCAATTAAATTCCATATTAAAATGCCAGCATACAATTTCACTAAGAATTTATGGCATTTGATTAAATTTGAACATAAAGACAAGGAGAGATGAAGCAGAATATGCAGTGCCCCTGTCCTCATCAAAGTCCACCAGCTTCAAAGCCAGTGTTTTTGGAGCTCTCTGAACTCTAAAAGTGACAATGATGGCACAGACATTTTACAAAATAGCAGTCTCTATGCAGTTTTATTGAATACTGAGTGCATCTAACTCTACATGTTGCCCTAAATTTTAACGTGCAAAATATACGGCTCTCCTTTTTCTTTTGTTGTATTTTGAATTTTGTGTAATATGTCTGATATGTATTAGATATCTTGAAAGCAAAACAATACTTATTCTTAAAAAAAAAGGTTTGAGTGTGGACACTGGGAAAACTAAAGGGTTAAGGTAGAAGATTTGTGGAAATCTCTTCTCCGCCTATTTAAAGTATTCCTCCTGAGGAAAGGAAAACTCTTGTTTTGTAATCTTGTTTTATTTACCACAGATGGACATAAGAACTCTTTGCATTCTGGATTCTGATGTGGGACAGATGTCTACTTGGCATGTCTTATTCGACAGGATGGTGTGGGCGTTTACTGGAAGATACTGACACCCCCCTAAGAGTTTTGGCTCTGACTCTGTCAGCTTAGCCTGCTCTGTCACAGCCACAAGGTGGGGAGCTAGGGGGAAGTTTTTGCTTGGGTTAGTGCTAATCCCCAAACAAGGACAAAGACAGAATTTGAATGAATTAGAATAGTAGGAAGTTGTCTTTTGTACATTGAAATTGTACACCCAATATTCATGCAGGTGGAGCACTTACCCCAAAAAGGCACCACCAGTACATTAGGGGTTTATTTATCAAACTGTGTAAAAAGTGGAGTGAAACATTACCGGTGATGTTGTTCATAGCAGCCAATCAGATCTTTGCTTTGGTTTCCTAACTGTTGAAATCTAATTGCTGATTGGTTGCCCTGGGCAACATCACCGGTAATCTTTCGCTCCACTTTTTACACAGCATGATAAATATACTCCTAAGGGTGATGGCCCATGGGGAGATTAGTCACCCTACCGCTTTAAAGTGAAACACCAGTGGAAAGGCATATGCGTTACTTTGTTTTCCAAAGTGGGGTGAAGTTTCCTGCAGCCGAGGTTAACTGGGGGGCAACTAATCTCCCTGAGTGCCATCACCCTAACTTGTCTTTTGCACTTTAACACATACCCAGTTTCAGAAAAGCTATTTTTTACTTGCTATAGCTCACTGTCCTTTGTAATTACATTTCCCTATATAAATTCCTGTCAGATTAACTAAAGATTCCCAATTATCATGACTTACAAATCAGTTCTTAATAAAGATTTCCACTGACTACTATCTTTATTAAAAGTAGGTAATGTCATATTTACTGTACCACAATAATGAGCATTCAGTAAAGAGTTCCCTGTCCACTATATATTACCAAAACAGTGTACAGTAGCAGAATCAGTAGCAGACCTTGGCTATGCTGGTATGCAGAATTGCATTGATTACACTTGTTGCAGCTTATTTATGTAGGAGATGCTAAGCAAATATGTGTTCCATAAAAAACATCATTATGCTGTCTGCCATGTTTTTCAGATCATTCTGCACATGTACTAGCTGTCCAAAGGAGAAGCAGCGAGCTGTAATAGGCAACACACAACCCACAAAGAGCAGTCCTTTGCTTTACCACCTAGGCTATGTAGCTTAGCATGCCAATGGTATAGTTGCAGCCATCTGGTGGCAAATACAAGCCACCAATTACACAGTTGACAGGACAGTTTACCTTTGATTGAGGTTTATTAAGTAAGACTTGAAGAATTTAAGAAAGTAATCTTACCTTGGTGTCCATTGCATGGAGTGCAGTCATGGACCCCCCAGGCCACTCCTGAGCTACGGCAGCAAACTTCCTGTGTTCTCAAGCCAGGGATAGGCGAGGCACACTAAAAGCCAAGCATAAAACAAGAATCAGCTTCATGGGAAAGCAGCTGTTCTGTCAGTGAGATAACTTGAACCTAGAAAGTATGAGACTTGGGTTCCATCTCATAGGGAAGTAATGAAACTGGTGTCATTTACATATATAACATATGTATGCCTTCATTTCTCTTCAGAAATCAAGCAGAGATCTTTGTCTGAAGGGAACGGTTCTTTTTTTTATGAGATCTCAGGAGACAATGTTGTCATCTCTTGGAATGACATGTTTCTGCACAGATCATTAGATCCACCCCCAGCCTCTTACATAAGGGTTAGTTATATTACACAAGGGGAGAGAGGGATGAACAGTTAAAATTCACTATAGCTTGATTCACAAAGAGTAAAACTTTGTGAGTTAAAATGCAGCCAAATAAGAGATGGCTGAAAAGCTCTGTCCATTACTTTATTTTCCAAATGCTTCATTTTGATTAGCTGTATAAATACTTGATCTGAATTAGTCTATTATGGAATCAACCATCAGTAACTAGCCACCCTGATGCAATGTCAGGTCCTGGCTGGCAATCTGTGGATTCTGGCAAATACCAGAGGGGCTGCTGTTAGATGCTACAGACAGTCACTATTTATTGGGCCTGTGGTGCAAAGTTTGGGCCTCTGTGTACTTGAAATGCCACGGCCTATTTTCAACCCCAGTCCTGGCCTGTGCAATGTACAATAGTTTTGCAGCAACAGGAATATGCACCCCTAATTACAAAAGGGCATCTATTTTGTACTAACCCTGGCCTCAGGGTGGTCTCACCCCAGTGAAACAAAATGGAACCAAACAAAGCTCAGAGACCAAAAGTGAGAATATGGAAATATTGGGTTTCATGGTTGTATAGGGATAATGGCTACTACAATCCCATTCCTTACCAGGAATGTGCAGGGTCTTAATGACTGTTTTAAAGGGAAATTAGTTTTAGACTATTTGAAAAAACAACCAATTCTGCTGCAAGAAATGCACCTAGTGGAGGTAAGTTGTTGGCCCTCCAAAGACCCAGGGTTGGGTGGGCATCTAATGCCTTCTATTCCACCTAAACAGGAGGTGTCACCACCCTGATCAAGAAATCAACACAATTTAAAGGGATACTGTCAAATTTTTATGTTGTACTTTTTATTTCTAAATTATAAATATAATTTTTTTTTAGTTGTAATATTGGTGTGTATGCAGCCATCTCAGTGCCTGAGTCTGACATTTCAGAAGCAGCCAGCGTTACACATTAGAACTGCTTTAGATAACCTTTTGTTTCTCCTACTCCCATGTAACTGGAGGAGTCCCAAGCCGGACTTGGATTTCTTTCTATTGAGTGCTATTCTGGGAGCTGCTATCTTGCTACCTTCCCATTGTGCTGCTGATCATCTGCTGGGTGGGGGGGTGATATCACTCCAACTTGCAGCTCAGCAGTGTGACTGAAGTTTATCAGAGCACAGGTCACATGACTGTGGCACCCTGGGAAATTTTAAAATTAAATATAAGAAAAATCTGTTTGTGTTTTTGAAAAACAGATTTCAATGCAGGATTCCAGATTCAAATATAAACAGACTTGGAGAACAACACAAGCATCATAAAAGTTCTATGCACACTGCCAGCTTACAGGAGGCTTTATTTGGTAGTAAATCTTGTTTTTATTCAAGCAAAACTTGCCACCAAGTCAGGAATTCAAGAATAACTTCCTGATTTGGGGCACTGAGAGCACCATCCACAAGCCACTGGTTGGGGATCACTGATTTACACCATTGAACCTAATAGAACAGATGGATATGCTTGGGCTAACAGAGGAATAGGGGCACATGCACCCTAATGAGAAAGGTTTTTCATGCTTCTCAACATCACATATGATCTTATGTAGACTACATATGATGTTTATATATCTTAAGACTTACTACCCAATATTTGATCTGCCATATACCTTCCACAGGGCATCTCAGACCATGCACCTCTGTTGATAGACTGGTTTCCAGTTTTCAAGTCTTAACACCCAAACACAAAGTAAACCCTGGTCTTTTAACCCTATCTGGTTAAACATTACCTTATAAAAGGCCTGGTCCATAACTGAACTATATGGCCAGTCATAACTGAACTATACGGCCCCCATGAGCAGTAAATCACACATATTACCTTCCATCACACAAGATATCTCACATTTTTTGTTGAAATTCAGCTCTCGTGTTTTTTCAGGAACTAAACCTCTACTAAAATATGATTTAGGATATTACAGAGTTGGAAGTATATGAAGCCATTACTGCTTTCCCTACATGTAACGCCCCAGGCTCCGATGGCCTTCCGATTGAAATCTACTAAAGGTTTCATAAGGAATTAGTCTGACAAAATTATTTAATAATGGACTGACAACAGGTTCCCTCCTACCATCTCTTTACAATGCCACTGTAGTGCTTCTAGCCACACCTGGTAATGACCCCAAGAGTTGTGATGCATATAGACCTATCTCACTGCTCATCACTGAGAACGAAACCAGGTCATATTAAGCTCAAAAAAGTTTTTTAAAAAAAGCTGTTATAGTGATGCGAGGTAGATAGCTTACTCTTAGTCCCGGTGGGTCCAGCTGCTCAAGCCCCAGACCTGAGCCTATGATTGCCTTGTGGCACGAAACGCGTAAGGCTTTCCTGTATGTTGTGTATGGATTCAATAACCTAAAAAAGGTTTTAATATAACTGGAGCTGCATTGAGAATTTGTTCTTTTGAGTGCCAGCCTGCTTTTCCAGTGTGCATTTTAGGTCATATTTAGCTTAGTTCATGATGACCAGACAGATTTATGTTTGGTAAATCTTCAGTGTTGAATATTAGACACCTGTACATGAACTTAGTTCACTCCCATGATAATCCAAGGCAAAGAACTATAGTAACCCTTGACACAGCTAAAGCATTTGACACCATTGAGTGACTCTATCTCTGGCTAGTGCTGGAAAAATTTGGAATTTGTCATAAATTAATTGACATGGTCAAACTATTGTATAAATCCCCCAATGCATCTATACAAATCAATGGATAATTAACCAGATCTTTTCCACTAGGCACTAGGCAGGGTGTCCCCATTTACCCCTCCTTTTTGCCTTGGCTAAAAAGATGTACAAAGACAACACCTTGCTGTATATAGACAGAGGTGAAACAATTTTGTGCAGGAGGTTTTACACAAATTTGGAGCTAACTCTGGCTTAATTACAAATGCTACTAAATCAATGGCATTGTTATTAGACCCCCCTGAGCCAACTGAAAATCTCAATAAATTCCCCTTGACATACTTAGGAGTCCACATTGCCCTACCTCTATCTCAGGTACCTTACTAAATGTAAATTTATGACCTAGTAATAGATTGGATATCATTAAAGGTCAAGTCCTGGACTACATTACCACTAGGACCAATGGGTAGACTACATCTGGTGAAATTTTTTACTTCAGTCTTATATATTTTACTTCAGTCTCCGATATGGCTACCAGACACTATTTTTGTCCAACTAAATATATTATTTTGGTAGTTTATTTGGGTGAATTCTAGATGATGGTTAAAACTGGATACATTAATGCACTCTAAAGCAAATGAGAGGTCTTCTTTCCAGATATGTACCTACATTATCTAGCTGTACAGCTATCTCATTTAGTCAGCTAGATGGAAAATTCACACCACCTCACCTTCACAAATTGTTGGGCCCAATTAAAGGGTTGCAAAGACCACCTCATAGGATGATTACTGTAGAAACCAATAAAAAGAGGTAGTTCTTTAACTTAATCCTGGACACTATGCAAGGGGTATGAAAATGGCCTCACAAATGGTAACAGATTAAACTACAGATCTTTGGCAAAATCTAAACTACCCCAAGTTGCAGCAATGGGATCTATAAGGATATGATTTTATAAATGCATAAACAGCATATGGGGTATCTGGAAAGGGAATAACAGTGAGCTACGGCAAATGAAAGGCCTACTGGCTAGCCAGTGGCTTCATTATATAAGTATTAAAGGAGCCCTCATGATGGTTCACAGAACTGAAGGTACCGTTTACCTTAATAGATCCCACACCAAGGGCCTCATATCTATATTATAAGGACTGTTTTTACAGGAAAATAAATCTGGCCCACTAGAGGGCCAGCAGACCAAATGGGAAAGGGCTGTAGGTATTAGATGATAAATGGCAGGAAGCTCAGGAAGGTGTCCAAATGGTCTTGGTCTTGGATAGGCTCCAAATGATCCAAAGTTATGTCCTGCACAGAGCCTACTATACCCCCATCAGATATGAATGAATCCCACTATTCTTGAACGAGATGTGATCATGACAGGGGCTCCCTGTCATAGCATATACATATGCTATGGAAATGTCTAGACATTAATTTATACAGGTCAACAATTCAAGACAAAATAGATACTAAGTTACAAATTACATTAAACAGAACCCCCAAAGTATGCACCCTACACATCCTTGGAAACTCTGTGACCAACCAGTACAGTTGAATACTTGTCCACAAAGCCCTATTTTTAGCTAAGAAGCTTATCACACAAAACTAGAAGAGTAATACTCCTCCAGAAGTGCAGGCCTGGGAAAAATTGATGAATTAAACTTGTAAATTAGAATAACTGGTCTACCTTACAATAGGGAGTCCAGAGAAAAGTATTCGGACAATGGTTGGGTGATCACCACTCTCTAATGCAACTGTTGAGCTGTAACTACCTGTGTTATTAAATTACCCAGTGTTAAACACTGATGTAAGCAATACATGGTCTTTTTCTGCAATATAATCATTGATACTGTACAAACATACTATTTTGTATACCTCACTTGGCTGTTTAGTAATTTTTTTTTATTATGTTAAATAAGCTCTCCCTGAATTAAATAAAAAATAAAAAACTTGCTGTAGCAAGCTATGCCAGTCAGCGGCAGCAAAGGCTAGAAAGGTTTTGAACTGTATTAAAAGGGGTACAGATTTATAGGAGGAAATGGTAATTCATCCTCTTTACAAAGCACTAGTGAGGTCCCATCTTGAATATGTTGTGACGTGTTGGTCTGCAGTGCTTAAAAGATATATTACAAAAATAAAGGAAGTCCAAAGAAGGGCTACTACGCTAATAGAGGTTATGTTAAGTCTCAGTTATAATGAAAGACTGGACAAATTAGGTCTGTTTACAGTGGGGAAAGGTGCTTACGGTGGGTGGGGTATATGATAACTTACCAGTAGGTCCTTCTAGAAGACACAAAAGTATACCTCAAGATTAGAAGAAAAGAGGTTCCATCTTAAAATGCATAACAATGTGTTTTTTATAACAGAAGAAGAAGTGTCTGTACTGGCAGATACACTGGATAGTTTCAAGGGTGGGATAGATTTTTACCAAGGGAGAAAATACAGGGTCATTGACTGGTCTGGGGGACTGGTCTGATCTTGGAGTCAGGAAGGGCTACTTTCCCCCCTCTAAGGTAAATTGGGGAAGGCTGCACATGAGGTAGGTTTCATTTAGATGGAATGGTTGAACTCTGTAGATGTTTTTTTCAACTAAAATGTTCTATCTGCCTTATCTATCTTATGTGAAATGTGAAAAAGGCTTTTAGAAAGAATATAAGTTACCTGACCATTCTCCAAGCGTCGAAAGCAGTAACCAAATCCTGAATTTTCGGTGTAGCCATTAATGCGGGGGCTACTTTGAGCCTGTACCCCATACAGTGGAATTCTCGCTCCTAGTTGCTCATGATTTTGAATGCCATTCCTCGCTCTGTCACCACTTTGCCCATCTATACGCTCAACCTGGTGAATGTTCACAGAGGCCTCTGGGGGGTGCTCCACATGGACCTTGACAACAGAAGCAGCTCCTATAGTAATATTACATACATAAAGATAATATATCAGATATGCTTAACATAAGGCCCAGTGTGTGAAATGGAATATCGCTGCCACAAGTAGAAAGAAACAATCCGGACCCTTAAATTTGTATAGGTATGGGACCTGTAATCCAGAATGCTTTGGACCTGGGGTTTTCCGGATAAGGGATCTTTCCATAAATTGGATCTCCATAGCTTAAGCCTGCTAAAAATCATTTAAATATTGAATAAACCCCATAGGATTGTTTTGCCTCCAATAAGGATTAATGATATCTTAGTTGGGATCAAGGTACTGTTTTATTATTACAGAGAAAAAGAAAATACATTTTAAAAATTAGAATTATCTGCTTATAATAGAGTCTATGGGAGATGGCCTTTCCGTTATTCTGAACTTTCTGGATAACGGGTTTCCGGATAAGGGATCCCATACCTGGGCTTGCAAGAGAAGTTTGAAATATTGGAGAATACCCTCTATTCAGTCCTTATCTGAATTTGCTTATACAGAAGTGTTTGGGGGCACTTAGCCAACTATAAATACATGGAATGGAATGATATTGGTCCAATAAAGGGGTGGTTCCCCTTCAGGTTAACTTTTAGGGGCACATTTACTAACCCACGAATCCGAATTGGAAAAATCCCGATTGGAAAACGAACATTTTGCAACTTTTTCGTATTTTTTGCGATTTTTTCGTCGCCTTTACGACTTTTTGGAAATTGTCGTGACTTTTTTGTTACTAATACGATTTGCGCGAAAAAACTCGAGTTTTTCGTAGCCATTACGATTCGCTCGTATCTTGTCGCGACTTTTTCGTATTGAGCGCTCGTAAGCGGTGGGTGAAACTTTCAGACTTAGCATGATTTTGGAAGCCTCCCATAGGACTCAATGGCACCCTGCAGCATCCAAGCATTTGGCCCGTTCCTGAGTAAGTAAATGTGCCCCTTAGTATGTTGTAGAATGGCCTGTTCTTAACAAGTTTTCAATTGGTTTTCATTTTTTTTTTACAGTTCTTGAATTATTTGCTGTCCTCTTCTGACTATTTTCAGCTTACAAACTTTTGCATTGTGAAATTACAGTTTTATTGTTATTGTTACTTTTTATTAATTATCCTTCTCTTTAGGACCTCCTCTATTCATATTTCTGTCTTTTTTTCAAACCAGGGTCTGGTTGCTAGGTTAAATTAAGACCCTGACAACCAAATAGCTGCTGAAATTCCAAACTGGAGAGCTGCTGAGCAAAAAGCTAAATAATTCAAAAACTGCAAATAATAAAAAATGAAGACCCATTGCAAACTGTCTAAGAAAAACCTTCTCTCCATAATACTAAAAGTTGATCTGAAGGTAAACAACCCATTTAACAGAATTAATTTATCAGAGTAAGATAATAAAGCTTAGCAACACAAAGATATCAACTACATAGCAGTTTAAATATATCATCTTATAAAATCTTGACATAGTTAGCAACAAAAACTGCCTATCACTAATATGAAATTTAAGGATGATAATTTTAATATAAATCAGACATTGGGAAGAATTTACATGTAAATTTAGGCAGAGGAAATCTGACTCTTTCTGCACCTAATGGCACTTTCTCCATAATGTAGCTGACACACACTGAGCTAATTATGCATCAGAAGTAGCAATTTTCGGAAAATTACAAAAGAGTGCAAGAAGTGCTAATTAACTGCTGCAAGTGCTAGATAGCTAAAGGGTGCAACATTGTACCCCTTTTCTGCTCATTTACAGAGTACTTTCTTTAAGTGCAGCTTGTACCATGTGCATTGCTGCAGGCACAGCACAGCTCTGTACTTATTACCTGCCATAGGCAAGAAGTACAGGGTACCAAAGTACATTTTACTTATTAGCACTCACAAGATTGTGTAGCTGAATGACATAGAAGTTAGGGGGCATCCAAGGTGATGACCACCTAGCCCTAGCCCACTCCTTATGAATATAGCACTGCTGTATTTATCGGGGAGTATTTATTGAAGAAGTGAAGGTCTTTGGTTTCAATTGTGGAGGACAAAGGCCAGTGTCTATGAGTGCTAAATATCTCTGCAACTGGTGTGACAGAGATTTCCCTGCACGCTACGGTAAACAATGTGCTGTTCTTGCTACACTACAAATTCCATTGTGGGCTATAAAGCATTTCCGAAGTTACGTAGCTTATTTAAAAATTAAAATATTTACTTTATTCCCTTCTCTGTTGTTACATCTAGTAAAGCCAGCTACAGAAACAGTGGAAAAAGTTGTAATTAACTTTTATACATTGCGCCTTCAAAAATGTCTTTTATTAATGTGTCAGTTACTTTCAGCATTTCAATGCTAATAGTTCTAAAACTCAAGAGCCATAGCTTTTTAGGGCCAACATAAGTCAAAGTATCTAACACAGTCATCCAGTTTCATGACAAAAAAGAAAGTTACAGGGTGTATTGTACCCAGAATCAAGTATATTGTACCCAGTAAAGTGCCACATTGAAGTTTCTACATGTTCAATGATATGACATATGGTTTCCTCATAGTTAATCAGGGAACTCCAAGGCTTTAGAAAGCACTGGATGGAAATGTGACCAAACACATATTTATGATAAATTAATATATTCTATGCTATACCATCTTTTTCTGGGTGGTAATTGGACAGTAGAAGCGTATGGACTGATTTGGTCATTGTGTTCTGCTCCACACTGCTGTTCTTGTGGTCCTGTTTAATATTCCCGCCATCAGTTGATATTGGAATCTGGCAAAATTTTCCAGTGAAGTTTGGTGGACACAAGCATTTATCCTTCTTCAGGCAAACACCCCCATTTTGGCAAAGCAGTGGACAAAGAACTGTGCAAAGACAAGAGACAGAAGGTCAGCCCAATATGATATTCAGTAATAGCCATGACAAGACAGGTGTTGTACTGCATTTACACTAAACACTCAACTTCAAAATATTCAAAATGAACTATAAAATACCAAGCTATTTTTTTTCTCATTTTTATTTAACACTGTTGCAAGCTGATCTTTTCTCTGTGTCACTCAATGATCATATAAGCTTATTAACTTATTTCTGCCTTGTTAACTGACTTGTGATATCTAGTTATAGATTTAACTGGTGCTCCCTTTCAGCCTTCAGTGAATGTGTTCAATGCAAAGAAACATTTTTATCAGTTATTTCTAAAACATAGTTTATCATATTGCTTCTGAAACTGTTAAGGAAAGTTCCTTCCTCAGTCAGTGAAGAGCTATTATTTCTAGTTTTCAGTGCTTTAATATCACTCCTTTTAAAATCTACGAATGTAATTCATTCCTGCTAAACCCAACCTGGGTACTTGATAACCACAAAATGACACTAAATAGATAAGTCATTACATGAAGAAAACTAAGAAATATACACAGGTATCGGACCCCTTATCCGGAAACCCATTATCCAGAAAGCTCCAAATTACAGAAAGCCTCCCATAGACTCCATTTTAATCAAGTAATTCAGATTTTTAAAACTGATTTCCTTTTTCTCTGTAAAAATAAAACTGTACCTTGTATTTGATCCCAACTAAGATATAATAAATCCTTATTGGATGTGAAACAATCCTATTGGATTTAATTAATGTTTTATTGTTTTTTCAGTAGACTTAAAGTATGAAGATCCAAATTACGGAAAGACCCCTTATCCGGAATACCGTATCCGTATATATTATTTATTTATTTTTTTTACTAGAACAAAGTCCCAGCTTCCTTTTAAATCAACATAATATTTCACTCTGGAGAACCAAATAAATCATCCAGTCATTTGTTTATTGTGTAGTGTAAAACATGTTTTGGATCCAAAGGTTACTCATCAAGTGCTTATTGAACAGTGTATATAACCCAAATTACTTATAAACCCCCACAAACTCCAACAAGGGTGTCAGCTCCATCATGTGGCTGGACACATTAAGATACATAATATATATAAACAAAGGGACATACTCCCATCATGTTAAATTGTACCAGCTACATTGCAATAGATAAAAATATATTACAATGTAGCAGTGAATAAATCGGTCATCAGAAAAGTCAGAAACATGTTGACACTTTTTGTCAGTGTCCCAACTTTCTCAAATGAACTGGAGGGCTTTACAGCTGTTAAAACACTCCGCTACCTTTGAGAAAGTCAGGACACACTGAATGGAATTTTCACCATTAAGTTGAAAGTGCAATATATTTTTATTTGAATAGCACGGTTTTTTTTTTATATTTATTTCTAGAGGCAGGGCCCCACATGAACATTTATTGGAGATATCAAAGCATTTGTTTTTATTTTTTGCAGTATTTGGACAATATTTTTTAGGGACTTTGTCATTTATTTATACCTTTTTTCTGCATATCGTTACCTAAAATACCAACAAGCACTCCTTTTTGTTATTTATATATATATATATATTTTATGTATTAGGATACATGCTTCAAAATTCCCTAGAGTATTGCCCTCTAGAGACCTGCTCCGGTAACGCACCAAAATTCTAACATACCAATTGTCATATTGACCCTATAGATATTTCCAATTACTAAATCATTACCAACTTAATGTCCCAACAGGCAAGACAGGGACAAATCACAAAGCCCACCAATCTATATCGCATGCAGAATTCTTGCAGATTAGCTGCTATATGCCTTGAGTAACAAGTTCTCATGCAATATCTTATACTTCTAAGGAGGTTGATCATAAGCAAAGCAATGACTATATTTTGACAGTGAAAAGAAGCAGACAGAACAAATTTTGGTCCAAGACATTCCTGTTATGTTGGAACCTGGCCCATTTGTCTCATTAAAGCCTTCATAGTTCTATGCTTTTTGACAAGAAGCAGACTACTGAGTCTGATCCGTGTGTGTAAAGAGAGGAAGCAATAGAAGGAACTATCATATGGAGATTTATATAAACTCACATTTAAACTGTATATAAACCTACTCTCTCATTGCACATTACCTACTTACTACATTGTCCAACTCTAACCACTGTTATTTGACTTTAGACCAACCAATGAAGGTTTATGACTCATACATGCCCTGAGCAAAATTATTCAGTAGTTGGTTGCTAAATTGAATCCACACATTTTTCTGTATACCCAAAGCAACATGTGATCTTAGTTTTAAGTTTAACTGACTTAAGATTACTTCTAATGAAATCCTAGCTAAATTTCATGATGAAACAACAGGATTGGGATCTATGAGTGGGCTACATTTTTTATTGTAGGCAAAACTGTGGCCATTGCTTGTAATGTGATTGTTCCCTAGTTTTCCACATTATTCTCCACTGATTTCTGAATAATTCTTTACAATATTATCTAGTAATACATGTAGTGCAATCAAACTATGACAGACTATTCCACAGAACATCAGGGAAAAAGAAATTCTCTAAATTTGCAAGGGACTGGTCCGATTGCCATCTTGGGGTCAGGATGCATTTTCCCTCTATCTTGGCAAATTAGAGAGGCTTCAAATGTTTTTTTTTTTTGCCTTCCTCTGGATCAACTAGCAGTTAGGCAGGTTATATATAGACAAATAAGAGTTAACTTGTTGGATGTGTATTTTTGTTAACCTAACTTACTATGGTACTATGTTACTATGTAAAGAAAGATTAAAATGAACATTATAGGTAACCCACAGCAGCCACAAGATGTTTTGCTTTTAAACAAGTGACCAGTAAATGCTACCTACTGAGTGGTTGCTATAGGTGACTTATCTTATATCAAACATTGCACCTTTTATGATATATTTCTTCTCATTTATGTGTACTCCCACCTTTACTTGTAAACATGTGTCCCAATGGCAATACATCTAGTCAAAGCTAAGCTTTTCTTCTATTGGCATAAAAAAAACATTCCATAATTGTCATGCCAGTAAAGACAGGTGGCATAATGTGGAACACCTTATTGCAGGGATCCCCAACCTTTCTTACTCATGAGCCACAGTTAAATGTAAAAAGACTTGGAGAGCAACACAAGCACCATAAAAGTTCATGGAGGAGCCAAATAAGGGCTAAGATTGGCTATTAGGTAGCCTCTGTGCACACTATCAGCTTATAGGGGGCTTTATTTGGTCGTAAATCTTGTTTTTATTCAACCAAAACTTGCCATCAAGTCAGGAATTCAAAAATAACTACCTGGTTTGGGGGCACTGAGAGCAACATCCAAGGGGTTGGTGTGCAACATGTTGCTCACAAGCCACTGGTTGGAGATCACTGCCTTATTGGATAAGACAAATTGAACGTAGCACAACAAAATCTACACTGATTTATGAAAAAAAAAAAATATATTGTTCAAAGGACCAAGGTTAGCAGACAAATTAAGGACAGACTAAGAGAATGAAAGCTAAATAGACAAAGAGGTGAGTCACTTACAAAGAATGAAGTGCAAAGTTACTAAGGGGTGCAAAAGTACGTAGGGCATCAAGAATTGGGGAACAGCATGCCACCCACTGGCCACATCTGCATTGTGAAGTTGGTGGGACATTTTAACAGTTATTTGAATCTCCTTCCTGCCCAGCCTCCAATTGAGCCAACTAATCTTGAGGTTAATTAGAGGAATACTGTCATGGGAAAATATGTTTTTTTTCAAATCTCATAAGTTAATAGAGCTTCTCCAGCAGAATCCTGCATTGAAATTCATTTTTCAAAACATATTTATTAATTTTGAAATTTCACATGGGGCTAGCCATACTCTTCATTTCTCAGGGTGCCACCGCCCTGTGACCTGTGCTCTGATAAACTTCAGTCACTCCTTCCTCCTCCCTTCCCTCCCAACAGCCAATCAACAGAACAATGGAAAGTTAACAAGATAGCAGCTTCCTGACACATGTATTGCTAAAAGTGGTAGATATCAGAGTAGCACTCAATAGTATAAAAACCGGCTTAGGACTCCTCGAGTTACAAGGGAGTAGGAGAAACAATAGGTTACCTTAAAGCAATTCTAATGTGAAGCAACTCCTCCTGAAAGCTCAGACTCAGGCACAATGCACTGAGATGGCTGCCTACTCACCAATGGTACAACTAAAAAAATATTTGTTGGTTCAAGAATATAATTTTAAATGGCAGAATTAATTATTTGCTATGTAAACAGGGTAATTTAGAAATAAATACTACACCATAAATATCATGACAGAAAAAAGAAAGGTGATATTCCTTCTTTCTTTGTTTAGTTCATTCTCAGCGGGTCTCTGCTTCTTGGCTACTCCCCTCTTCTTTTATCTTGTTGCTTTCGAGGCTATTTTGTTTTCTGTTTCTTCCTTTTATTTTTAAGGGACAAAAAACAAAGACCCTCTTTACCTTTTTCACTTTTTCCCTTCCCTCTCATATATGCGTTAAAAGTTAACATAAAGTATAAAAAGGAAGATTACTCAACTTCATTTTTCTTTTATATAATCTCCATTTTGCAACTTATTATGTATGTGACTCTAATACAAAAAGGCTGTAACTTTTTGCTCATTTATTTCAATAAAGACTTCCTTGAATACAAAAAAAAAAATCATGACAGAATCCCTTTAATGTACTATACCAGTGGCGTGGACAGCAGCAAGGGGTGTGTGAGGGGGCCGAGCAGCCTTGTGGCACCTACAGCACTGCTTGCTATGTGTATAAAACCCTATAGGGTTGATTCACTAAGGTGCGTTAAAACAAGCGCTATTTATAGCATGCGTTAAAAATGTTATTGCGTCTTATTTTTCGCGTTGTTTGCGTTATCTAAGTCGCAAAGACTATTTTCATGCGGTATTTGATGCAACGCGCAATAATTAACGCAGCGCGCACAAACTGTCACCGTGTGCAAAAAAACGCACGCCATATTAGCCATACATGCCATTACTTTTGGAAAACTACTGTTCTGAAAATGACCATTTCCCTGCAAACTGGAGGCTGCATCAATTTTAACGCAAAAAAGCGTTATCGACCTTTAGTGAATCAACCTTATGTTTTATGTGTATTTTAAGTACATCGTGCTTTGTGAATAATACAGGTATGACTTGCTATATGTTAAATACAGAGTTTTATTCCTGTATATACCATACAGAAGCACTGCTGTGCCTATACACCCATACATACAATTCTGTGTGTATGAAAAGATACCCATTACTATTCCCAACCAACCCATATAAAAATAATTGACTGGCGCTGCTTCACTCTTCCCCTCTCATTGTTGCCAACATAAGTGCTTATTCTGCGACAGACATTTCCGCTGTAAGATATTCAGAGCAGGTTTATTCTGGCAATAATTCTACCAGCTGTGAAAGTTGGGAACCTATTTGTATGATTACTTATCAAAATAAACCCTCTGTGAGCATAATTGCCTCTCAAGGGGTATTTCAAAACAGATTCACATCTTTCTACCCTTTATGTGAACTCATGGCATATGAACATATCCAAGAAAACAGTCCCAGACAAAATATATAAATATGAATAAGGCTCAGTAGTGTAAAATGTGGATACTGTGCCAGGGTGGGCATCCAGACTAAACAGATTAACATTTAACATATAGCAGTTAAGTCTCAGTCAGGGGTGCCTGGCTTTTTGCAACCCTTATCTCTTGTGCCTTGTAATGGAAAAATAATAAATTACATTTATCAGCCTTGTGTGAAGTTAGGCCCCAGTGTTACATAGAAACATATGTATAAATGATATCAGCAGATAAAGAATTGCAAGCCCATCTGGTCTATCCTTCACTTAATTTAGTGAAACAAAGAGCAGACATAATTCTCCATAATAATTCCGGCTCATGGTTACCTTATGTCTTTCCTAAGATTTCTAACATTCCCATATGCTGCTTATGTACTAACAACTAAAAGATCATTTAGGAATTTGCATTAATACAGTAAAGCTAATGTTTGTCCTAAATGGTTTATAAAAAGGGTGTGTACATATACAGGTTTTGGAGTCCTAATGCTGTATTGTGGTGCATTTAAATGGCTGGTATACAGAATCAACTATACTATATTGTCCTGGTACTGTATGCTTGCTAAAAAGAATAAGATGTTTGCTAAGACAACCAAACCAGCAATTAGATTTGAACGATCACCTAAAGGTTAGAAATCCAAGCAAAGATTGGTTGCTATGGGCAACATCACCACTGATGTTTGTCTCCAATGTTAATGAATATACTCTGAGGGCATAATATTTAGTAACCTATTTACTTTTAAAGATCTGACCACTAAATACAACTTGCTGTTTGGTTGTCACGGTTTACTACAACTTTTGCAAAGTTTCCACCTGTCATTACATTCACATGAATTTAATCTGTTTCTATTGCAAGATGAACACCTGTTGAACTTGATGGACGTATGTCTTTTTTCAACCCAACTTACTATGTTACTATGTTCAAATACACATTAGCATAATGCGTACTCGTGTATACATGTAGGTATGTGATTTAAAATGAAATAAAATAAAATGAACCTGAAGCAAAAATACTGACTCATGTGGGCTTATAGTCTGTTCTGACCCCTGTTTAATGCTTACAAAGTTCAAGGTCTGCTTGCTGCCAGTTCCGAGACCCATGTCTTTTTTTGCTTATTATCAGGGTTTTTTTTGCAGCTTTGACACTACCATCTCCTCGTCGCAAACTCTTTATTCTTTTGCATTCTGTAAACCTGCTACTTCACCCTCCAGGAGGTGGCAGAAAAAAGGTTTTTTTTTCTAAAAAGCTGGCTGTCCAGTTCAAAACCGGACAGTTGTCAAACCTAGTTCTAAATACCTGGTTTCTGCAACAAAGGATAGAATCATAAAACTATAAAGGTTATATTTTAGAATTATACAGGTGTGCCAGAAAACTGTGTCTTTTCTTTCTTTGTTGCATATTAATTATATTACACAGTGCGCACCCTGTATTATAAACAAAGTGTAGTGCGAGGTCTCATTATTTATAGACAAAAACTATAAGTCAGTGACTTCATACATGAGCCAAGCAGATCTGCTATAATGAAATATTCATAATTTTGGTTGAAATTATGAGGCCCACTAATAAACCAATGTCATAATAATTTGGTACAAAAATAACAAAAAATGAGACTGGATCAGTAATTAGTCCTATACAATGATCATTTTATAGGCGTTTGCAAAAGAAGCATACGCTTGCAGGCAGAATTTTCTAATATTTAATCTAACCTGGAAAGCAGATAACCTTACTTTGTATAATGAGTGGCTCAATAACAATTAAACTGTACAGAATGGCTGGCATTACCAGGGTAGAGTGCATCTAAATTAATTGACTAAAATGCAGGATGTGGAATCAGTATTTCTCCTGTTTTAAAAGGATGCGGTGGCACAGCCATATTCTAGTATGACTCCTGATTTACAGTACATTGTCTAAATGTAAGAATCAAATCTCACTGCTGTGGTAAAAAAAATGAAAGCACTTTGACTCAGAAGTACAATATTTTTTTTTTGCATTTCTAAAATAGGATATTGTACTCCAGTTGTTATGGTTACAGCTTGTCTGGGGTTTTGACAACTATTGTATAACAGTAAGGTTTGCAGACTTACAAAGTCTAAGTTTAAAGCTTAATACATAAAAACTCACCCACGTTCTATTTATTCCTATGGGATCTTTAGAAGCATATTTATCAATGGGAGAAAGTTAGAGTTCACCATTTGATAAATACACTTCTAAAAATCCTATAATAATGAGTAGAACACAGATGAGTTTTTATGCATTAAGCTTTAAACTCACATTTTGATAAATCTTCCCCTTAATGCTGGTAAAATTATGAGTGAAAAATGAGGAATGAAAGAGTTTATTGAAGTATCGTTTGAAACAATTCTTTAGATTATCCCCTCCATCACCCGCTTACTATGCATGTCAGTCTGGAATTATGCCTCACTACTTACATATCAGGGGTTATGTAATAAAAGGCAGTAAGTTTTCCCAGGAGCACTAACCCAAAGCAATTAATCAGCAGGTAGCATTTAATAGTGACCTGTATAAAAGCAAGCATTATATTGATATGGGTTCCTGTTCCTGGGCAAACTTATCTTTTATTACATATGTTTAACTATTGTTACCACTTTTTGTGGAAAAAAAATCAACCTTCCTTTATATTTATCTTTATTCCCTATTAATAGAATTGTGAAGGAACATCATTTTATGAAATACCAGCCAAGTGGCAACCCTATGTTTTAACCAGCCATGACTTACCCTCACTATATCATTCAAACATTCCAGTTTTAGTATTCTATTGAAAGTACCTCCTATGTAGTATTTGTCAAATAAATGGTGAAAATGTGCTGGGTTCATTTAGATTTTACCCCCTCGATAAGGGAATTTTGTTCCAGATATGTTACCAGGCTTTGAAATGGCACTAAAGTCCTATAGCAAGAAAATTGTTTGCTCATTATGGGCAATCGTTTTATTGTCAATATCTTTTTAGTAAAGACCTTACTATTGCTTGTTATGTTTTCATTACACCACAATTTCAGGCTCATTTCCCAAAACTGGGCAATTTTTCACCTGGGCTGTAACCCATAGCAACCAATCAGAAATTGGCTTTGTTCAGCAAGCTACAAATAGAACAATAATAACAAAAAAGATTGGTCGTCATGTTTGTCTGGCCAAGTGTGGATTTGCTCAGGGGTACATAAGCCTGGTATAGGTCGCCAGTTGAAAACGCGAGAGAATGCAAAGTCTCGCGTTTTCATGCGTATATCGGCTACATGTGCCTGCACCCGAGCGTATCTCATTCATTTGGGTGCAGGCACAAGTAGCAGGCGTAGGGCTGAATTTTCGGCAAGCGCTTTTCCGCTTGCCGAAAATTTCAGCCCTACGCCTCGTGTGGCATTAGCCTAATATGCCACCCATGGATTCCTTGGGGTTTTTTTCTGTTGCTTCTTTCCACTTGAAGCTGCCCCAAATAACTCCTTGGTTTGACTAGAATCATTTAGCCAGCAGTGTCCTAACTAGAATTGTTGCCAAGACACTCCCTGCAAAATATTTGCTTGGCATATTGACATTATTATGTGGATAGCCCCAGAATAATTTCCAAAGCCTGGTATTGTATACACATCAACAAGGGGATAATTAATAAAGCGCATTCTATTTTCTAAGGCCCAACTCCAGATGGGAACAAATGTTGTTTACACAAATAGCCAGACCTCCTGCTTTATCCATTTAACCATTTACCAATAAGATATAATTTCATGCTTATGAAATGGAAGGTCACAGGATTGTTTTCCAGCAGATACAATATAAATAGTTTTAGTTTATCATTTATGTCTAGTTATCTAGATCTACTAAGCATTAAACACATTGGGCTATGGATGCAGTAAATTTTTGCATGCAGTAAGCCTACAGCCAAATTGTGACTTATTGCAGGCACGCACACGATTGCCAGTATCCCTAATTTTTCACCTGGAGTTTTTTTTAATTAAGTGCCACTAGCAATGTGTTTAGGAGCTGATGATCAGCTGTTGGGGGCCTGTGTCTGCCATACTACCATGCCTAAATTAATCTTTATTCCACTCCCTGATGGGAAGCATCCACAAGTCACTTGACATGTGATACCATTATTTTTAGAATAATAAAATAATTAATTTGTTTATATTTGAACTCAACTCTATAGTAGGTGTAAACAGAACATTTCTCCTCCTATGGAAATCCATGGCTAAAGCTGGGGACATTTTTTTAAATAAAAAAATAAATATATAGGCACCTGAAGGTGTCTTATTATAAATATGCCCTGCCTGCACTATATATTTGTACTTGTTTGGGTAATGTGATCCACCATTTTCCACTGATGTGTGTAATATACTTGTTGGTTCATGGCACAGGATAGGGGTATCCTACCTCCTTATGACCCCTTTATCTAGGAGCCCTTTCCACCATCTTCTCTCATGCAATTCATAACACCCCTGTGTGCACTCCTGATCCATGATCCTCATATTTTACACTTGCTACAATTTTATAACTACATGGTGTTTTTACTTAGGGAACCATGCCATTATAGTAGTGAAGGTTGGTGGGCTCTATTTTACACAGCTTTACAGATATTCCCCCTCTGTATTCACAGGATCAGAGTGATTGTGGCTAAGAAGTTCGACAGCTGGTAATCGCAATGACTAATGACTGTCCTGCATGGGATCAGATAAGGTCTGCACTAATGCTGGCATCGCAAGGCTTGGACATTGGCCAAAATAAATGTCTTGTTTTACAGCCTCAATTAGATGCTTGATCTCCTGTTAGAAATGGATTGGGCACTCTGGACAGATAATATAAGCAGCATGCTCAAGATAATATTTTACTTAGTGGATTGTTATTTAATCACTCTATTTGTGCCTAGTGTACAAGCAAAGGTGTTGTGATGGCAGGGAAGAGGTAAAGCTTGGATGTTTAGGGAGGTTTTTCTGTTAGAATTAAAGGTTGGAATTTGTGCAAGTAATTAAGTGAAGCTGGTTTACAGAAGGGTGACAAACCTCTAGGTAGTTTGTAATATAAGTAAATGGCTGCTTAAATAAAAGAAACATATATGAAATGACTAAATGGGTATAAAGCTTTTTTTTTAGCAAAGTTTAATAGAAGAGAAAGCAGGGACAGAGAGCTCTAGTGTAAAGGTTGAGAGATACAAAAACATTCATTTAGCCAAAAAAAACATGCAATGAAAAGGCAGCTTTCCAGGCCTTTTATCAAGCCTATTTACACAAACTTCACATCAGAATATAAAGTGACAGAAAGTCTGGGTTTGAAATTCATTTATCCCCAATGATGACATTACAAGTGCAAAAGTCCAAAAATCAGCTTATTAAAAAAGTCCTTATGCAAGAAACCACCCCCCATTGCAGAAAAAGGGGGTTTTAACTGTAACAAGTGATATAAAAACAAACATTTGTAATTCAGATGAAGCACACCTGAGAAGCACTATAGACCCAATCTGCACACTGCACTGTCGAACGTTTCTGAGATGCATACTGATTTGCAGCATATGACAGCACTCAGGGTGTTCAAATCGAACACTATTTTGTTTGAAAAATGGATCATTCCAAATTGGGCCATTGGTGGCCAAATTGGTTATAATGTTTTGGCAATCTAACAAAAGGAGATAATCAGCTTTATCCCACCCGGAGTCCCATTTAACTCCAGGTGGGATATTTAAAGGAGTTCAGTTCTGGCACAAACCCCACCTTCCAAGAAATCTTACATCCCAGTGCAGTGCTACCTTCCCCAAAGTATGTATCCACACAAGGCCAGGTTCTATATGCTTAAAAATAAGCCAATATGCCCTCAATAGTGTTCTAATAATAGGTATGCTCTTAGGGTCTTACTACTTATAGACAGTGACATTAATATGCAAAATTCCCAAAAACTATTAATACACCAAAAAAAATGGTGGTCCCACCACGTCTGCCAAGGCCTATCTGTACTTCTTAAATAAGCCGAATATTGAAATTTACCAACACAATTTGGTGGCCCCGGTGTTGCAGCCCTGACCACTTAGCAAGGGGAGTAATAACAGATACAAACCTAAACAAGGTACACACTTCCAGACCACCAACATGTAGTATCAGGTCACGGTCTGACACTGGAGTTGATAGGCAGCTCTGTAGCTCTGACACTATCTGCAGCAATGCTGGTTGACTGACCACCATTGTAGCTTAGTAGCTGCTACTAAGTAGCTCCATGTGTCTTCACCCTTACCTATTCCTCCGGTGGGGAAAGATAGCGACCCAGAGATGTCAACTAAGTCTGTGTAAGCAGGGCAATAATGATCCACCTTATTTTATGTTATGAAGAGTGAAGAGAAGTTAGCTCCCAACTTCAGTTCAGAGCCTGCCATCGCTGGAGACCTAGAGTGTGGGATTATATAGAAAGTCTGCAGAACATTGCCTCCCTTGCCTACTGATAAAGTTTGGTAGCCATAATGCAATACCTTGTGAACTCAAGTCTAAAGTAAAGACAGGCACAACAAAAGCATAGGTTATACTTTGCATTGCATCAAAATGAATATGCCTATGTCTATTTTATATGAATGGCTCAATAATAATACTGTACTTCTACCTGATCATTATAAGCTTACATATATCCCTTTCACATCCTTAGGCAATAGAATTATTGATGGCCAAGCCTTTCGTAAGCAAATTATATATATAAGCACAACAGCAGAAATCCATTCTCACCCCGGGCAAAGTCTTTGTGCAATGTTTAAGGCCCCCATTTACATACAGAACACCATTCAGTATTCAGTTTTTTAAGGACCTTTTACATGTCGATACAGCTGGGATCATCTGACTGATTTAACAGCCAAATTTTAGGCCAAATTTTAGTATGTACATACATATATATATATATATTTTTTTTTTTTTTTAATTTTTACTTTATTATTGTAGTCCTTTGCTTACATACTGTTCCATTAATCAACTGATTATGAAAGCTTGCTACAGGGTTACTCATAGTACCAAATGAGGACCAAAGCTGATCCTGTTTTTCCTCTCTAGCAGAGAACTGCATGTTTAAGAAACGTCTGCCCCTCATTAGTACTCTGACATTCCACCCATACCACCAAATTACTGCCCACTGGCCGAGCTGGTGTGCTCATGGAAAACTTGCAAGCATCCAGCATATAGTTTCCATGCTTTGCCTTACAACTCTCCCTTTTTAGCATTTTACTTTACCCCCCTGCATTTTGGAGGAAAGGAGGGGCTCTGAATGATGGCTGGAGACCACTCAGGCTAAGGCAATGACATCATTGGCACTTATCCAGTCATACTGTCAGCAGCCGAGCCCCAACCCCCCTTTCCCTTCAGCTCTTTTGTGTTTTGTAAGAAACAAATGATGTGCCCTAGTAACATTCCGGCAGTTTGCTCGTGTACTAAGGTCTGCTCTAACGCTGAAGCAGGTGGATAGAGCCATGCTGTGTGCTTGTTTTTAGGAGACATGCTTGCAGCTGGGAACAATTGGGCCTGTATATCCTACAGAATTTTAGGTTCTCCACTTTAAAAGGCATTAGTAGTTAAAGCACACTATTCTGCTGCAGGAGGCCATTTTGTAAGATATACCATTCTTCACTTACACATTTCTATACTTTCTCTGTACATTACATATGTAGGGGCTGCATTTTTTTCTTGCATACATTCCTTCCTTTATCCCCGTTATAGAGAACTGTTAGATGGACCTATCCTGAGCAACTTTTAGTCTTCATGGGTTGAACTGAAAATGTTATCTGGTTGTCAGGGTCAGTTACCTCATCAACCAAAAAGACTTTAGTTTTATTTTTTTCTTATATTTTTATTCAGGCCCTTCACTATTCTTCTTTTGTTCTGTTTTCCAAACTGGAACCAGATAGCAGTTATTACAAGCCTAAAAACTCAAACAACAAAAACAAACAGACATGCATTCAAATTATGACCAAAATGGTTAGTGTGCGCTTTAAATTATACTCCTGCATAATACAATGTACACTAATAAGCACAATTTGGGAATTGTTCCTTGTACTACTTTGCTCAAATTTTGCCTCTTCCCTGATTTTTTCCCCTGCTTCTAGAATCTAGGCCATGCTTTTGTCTGCATATTCTCCATTGAATACACCTTCACCCAACTGGCTTGAGTAGTATTTTTTAAGGATTTATGCAAAGAATTTTCTTTTCACATAACTCCTTTCTAACTGTTCATCTACTGCACTTTCTTTTAAAGACAGTGGCTGCTATGATTTGTTAATCAGATGGTCTTGCTCAGATGTAGTGCTGGAAACAGCAACATAATCTTGCAGGTACACATATACCCCACTTTCTCACATGTACTTGCATCAGTGTGAAGTCTATGAGCAGACAACAATGGTGATATAGCATCTAGTCATTTGTTCTGTCCCCTTTGTCAGTTCTGGTTTTGTCCTTGTATCCATTGGCCTAGGATTTAAGGAGTGCTATCACTAGGTCTGTCTCTCTTTATATATACAATATATACATGTACTTCTGTGCAGAAAACGTAATGGGTTAATGGCATACTGACAACTCTTGTAACGACGAGTGTTTACTATAGAAAGCAAATCTGGCTGCAACATGGGAGATGCCAGCAAGATGTATGGGACCTTTATAAAGAGATTGATCTTTTCCTTATTTTCCACTGTGTTATGGCAGCTTTAAGCTTACATGAACAAAGACATTTTTTACATGGGTGGTTTTCATTTTCAGATCTCACCAGATGTAAAGCCCCGCTGTGTTTGAACAAATGGACGATGGCCTGAAAAATCTCATAAATGGAACAATCCCTACAACTGTCCTCTGTTATCTGTTACAGATAAGTTGTATCCTTTCATGCAGATTTGCAGAAATGACAAACAAATAGAGAATTACTGCAGAAATTATTCTTAATATCCCATTTGCTCCAGCCATGCCTATAAACCTTGCTAGAAATTACATTTCAGTATAATATCAACATGTTTTTACCAATGAAGTTGTTTTATTTAGGAACTTATGTCAGTTACACTATGATAAACCAAGCCCTAATAACGATAAATATGCCCCCTTGTGGTCTATTATATGGCTGCAGAAAAATATAAGCTTGCTCATCTTATACAGTATTTCAACATAGTAATTTGAACTTTGTCAGACATATTAATTAATCAATAAAACAACTTACTAATGATCATTTCATATTTATTAAACTCCACTTTTAAATGCAGCAGAGGGATTTGACATAATTTTGCCCCTTTATAGGTCCCTGGTAAGGCCTCATATTGAGTATGCAGAGCAGTTTTGGGCTCCAGTTCTTAAGAAGGAAATGAATGAGCTGAAGAGAGTGCAGAGATGTGCAAATAAACTGGTAAAAGGGGATGGAAGATTTAAAGGAACTGAATCAAGGATCAAAGACAGGATCAAAAAACGAAAGCGTATCAAAGTCATTAACATATTATGTACTGCCCTGGTATTATTAACGCCCTGTACTGGTAAGGGCTCTGGCACACGGGGAGATTAGTCGGCCACCACAAATCTCCCTGTTCGCGGGCGACTAATCACCCTGAAATGCCATCCCACCGGCGAAAATGTAAATCGCTGGTGGGATGGCAAACGAGGTTTCCTCTCCAGGCAACTTGTGTATGCCATCCCACCGCCGATTTACATTTTCGCCGGTGGGATGGCATTTCGGGGAGATTAGTCGCCCTCGGACAGGGAGATTTGTTGCAGGCGACTAATCTCCCTGTGTGCCAGAGCCCTAAAAGTTGTGTGTTTGCTTCAGAAACCCTACTATAGTTTATATAAACAAAGCTGCCATGGGGGCAGCCATTCAAACTGAAAAAAGGAGAAAAGGCAATGGTTTTAAAGCAGATAACAGATAAAGTGTGTAGATTGCCATTGAATTCTACAGAGCTTATCTGTTATCTGCTCTGTAACTGGTGCCTTTTCTCCTTGTTTCCATTTTGAATGGCTGCCGTCTTTGAAAAAAAGGGCACTTGCGGGGGGATTACTCTGTACAAGTACATTAGAAGGGATTATAGACAGAGAGGGGATGTTCTTTTTTCCCATAAAAACAATCACTGCACCAGAGGTCACCCCTTTAGATTAGAGGAACAGAACTTTCATTTAAAGCAGCGTAGGTGGTTTTTCTCAGTGAGTGCAAGGAGGTTGTGGAATGCCCTTTTGAAAAATAGGTCAGTATAGGTTTGTGTGTGCCTTGGGTTTTACTTGGAAGGGTTGAACTTGATGGACTCTGGTCTTTTTTCAACCGTATATAACTATATATGTATATTAAAGCAGATTACCTGCTACTAACAAGGGTTTAAACCCACCTTCACATATCCACTGAGTGGTGGGGCAGATGGAACAAAACAATAAAAGAGGTGGTCCCCAAGACTTTAAATTGAGGAGTGGGGTAGTGTTAGCAAGCCTCCCACTATCAGAGTGGGACTGGGAGTGAGTGAGTGAGTGAGTGAGCAGGCGGAGGGACTGGTAGGTATGGAGGGAGCGAGCGAGCCCACCAAGGGGATTTAAAGGGGAGGGATGTGGAAGAGAATAAGCCGCAGGGGCATCGAAAGTTCCTCGTAGGGGGGCCCCTGAAAGCTCCTCTGCAGGGGGGCCTGACAAATACTAATTACGCCACCGAGGCAAACTATGGTTACCAATAAATAATAGTATAGCATTTTGAGATGCAGGCCATAACATTCGAATGCCATACTATACTTAAAAAAAGATAAACTCTTAATTTATGATTCATTAAGCCCTCTGCAGTTACGCTGGGCTTAATTGAAGTTAAAGGAATTCTGTTATGGTGTACTTTTTATTTTTAAATTACACTGTTTACATAGCAAATAATTCACTCTACCATTTAAAATTTTATTCGTGAACCTACAAATGTATTTTTTTAGTTGTAATATTTGTGCGTAGGCAGCCATTTCAGTGCCTTGTGCCTGAGTCTGAGTTTTCAGAAAGAGCCAGCGCTACACATTAAAACTGGAGTCCCAAGCCAGATTTCTTACTGGTGAGTGGTATTCAGATGCTGCTGTCTTACTCCCTTCCCATTGTTCTGCTGATTGGCTGCTGAGGGGAAAGAGAGGGGGGTGATATCACTCCAACTTGCAGCGCAGCAGTGTGACTGAAGTTTATCAGAGCACAGGTCACATGGTTGTGGCACCCTGGGAAATGAAGAATATGGCTAGCCCCATGTGAAATTTCAAAATTAAATATAAAAAAAATCTGTGTTTTTCAACAGATTTCAATACAGGATTCTGCTAGAGAGGCTCTATTAACTGATGTGTTTAGAAAAAATATAATAAGTTTTTTGATATGCTTTAAACAGAGATGCAAACTCCTTTACTGGCAAATGTATGATTTTCCAGTGGCAAGAAAATTGTCATCTAAAAGAAAGATGCAAGGTTATCAATCTTTTTCAAGAATTTTCTGTTAAAGTATAAGTAAGCCTTTTATTTTAAAATCCCCTAAAATTACTCTAAACAGCCCCCCTCTTTGAGGTCATCATAGTCAGAGAGAGAAGAAGTGATCAGAAAGCAAAAGGGGGTGGAGCTCCATGCTAGACAAGGAAGTCAGTAAAGATCTGTAGCTAAACTGGCTGTAATAGAGAAAAGAAATAAATCTGGATGCAGGGAGTAAGGTGTGGTATTCTGAGGGCTATACCGAGTAATTTTAAGGGTATTCTTTAAGGGTTAACAACTGTACTATATGTCATTCTTCCTCTTTCAGACATTTATTTGCAATCACTGACTTTATCATAGTCTGAATGTTTCTAACAAACATCCGTACAAATACACATAGGTAATATCACCAGCATTCTAATTCCCCCATCATGTCACAGTGACTACTATAAGGGCTATAAAGGACATGAGGCATTTAGATCAACATAACTACTACCTGGAAATACTTCTTTTTCCCATGATTAGAAATTCATAGACATCAGCATGGTGAGTTATAAAGAAATGAATGGGGGGTACAAAGCTTTCCCAAGTGTTTAAAGTGAAAAAGAATTGGCTTTTGTCAGGGAAGGCTGCTTTGATCACCACATGTGCAGGCACATGGAGTGGATTTTAGGACCAAAAGGCGTAAGTATGAGTTTGACACCAAAATCATCTCTGTGTGCCTGCACCCTGGCTGAAACACAGTTGCTCCATGGCAAGACACATGAGAGGGACTGACTCCCACCTGGTGTGGCATTAGCTGAAAGAAGCCTACAAGATTTTAACTTTCACATTCTCTAGATTTCCCTTCCACATCCAATCAGATTTTGATCAAATTGCCTTAAAATGTGGGTCACGTGGATCATTAAGTCACCTGGCTTTTCCCTATCTGATGTAGCCAAGGACAAGGCTGTAGTCAGAAGAGTTAGCACAGCATAAAAATGGCCTGGAGTTAGCAGGAGAACTCCAGGGCATAATTACTTATGGCCAGAAGAGACACCTAACTAACATAATGCAGAATATCACTCCTGACACTTAGGCCAATGTCCAGCATTTATCTATAGGTCACTATAGCACTGATCTAATACATAAAGACAGTTAATTAAATAGGACTATATTCATTTCCAATTCTGGTCTGTTTTTATATAATTTTATTACTTAGATCTCTAGTAAGATTTTGGATATTTTAGAAATGTTGTAAATTTGTAATTTTGTTCTTTTTTTAATTGTTTTAGCACCATTTTTGAATAGGCATATTTTAAGTGGCTTCACTATTGTTCGTGTTGGAATTAAAAAACAAAAATACCTTGTTCCATTAATCTTTAGTAGAGTTTGGATTTCCATAGTTGCCTTGTTTCTAATGCCCCAGTTGCCCAATAATGCTGTTTTCCCAGCATGTAAACATTTAAACATTTTATGCTCTAAAAATTATTGTTTAAAAAGTAATTTTCTACTACAAGAAGGTAGTGCTTGAAAAGGAACACAGTTAATCTAGTAATAAGACGTTTCCTAGAAGCAGATAATGAGATAACTTTGTGCACTACAACACAGTTGGCGGGTAAAATCCCAGGTTCAATATTTAAAAGCACAATGGAACAGAGAATCATGCTAGTGCAGCTTACTGCCGAAGGGAATACTTACATGCTCTGAAGCCATGTTCCCCATTGTTACCGGATAACTCGTCACTATAGACAGTGGTCATGTTTCCCCTCTCACATTGGTTAGTGCATCTGTCCCCTAGGCATCGTAAACGGCAAACCATTGGAGTAAACATCACTTTGACCTTCTCCACCTGTCCAGAGGCTGGTGTCCACCACAAGCAATTCAGAGACAAAAGTATAAGCACCAGTTTCCCTGCCATGCTCTATTCTAAACACTCTGTTAGATTGTTAGCTCTTGGGTATAATATTAGCAAGACGGTTCCTCTGCTTTGGGCTTTGTAAGTTTTTGCAAAGCTTGCCTTCTTGATGAACGAATCTTGCCTGAAGTAAATCGAAGGGAGGGAGAAGGGGGGAACTTGGGGGAATCTGGATGCTGTTGCTTTCTTAGGGGTCCTGTAGTGCCTTATGCATCTCTCTTATGTTAGAGAGTGAAGTAGAGATCGAGTGACAGTCCCACTTTATGAGAGCATGTTACGTTTAAAAAAAAAAAAAAGGAAAGAAAGAAAGAGAAGGGAGGACGGATGAGGGAGTGACAGAAAGCATGCGGGGTTACACAGCAAGCTGGCCATGATATGAAATGTGGATCGACTAATTAAAAACACTCACTGGGCAGTGGTCCAACAACAATGTTTACATGGGTCTCCCATCAGCCATTACTTTGCTTTGATTAACCCCTTCTGCCTTCTGACTCTGTGATTCCATAGTATGAATGTTTTGGGCAGGGTCGATAAAGCTAGTCACATATCTAAGAGAAAGTAACTTGCACAGTGTACAAACAATGGAGTTACTCAGTAAAGTTTAGTTTTAACTGATTTTTGGATAGTTTAAATCACTCAGCTGATAAAGATTTTTTGCACATTATTTCATCTTTTCACACCCTATCAGAAGGAGTTAAGTTTCAAGGGTTAAGGAAACTTTAGGTTTCTACAAAGCATATGTAATTGGTTGAAACAGTCATCACAATGGAGTACAGTAAAGGCAGGTAACAAGTGGAATGCCTCATGGCTCTCTACTGGTGTATGACCTATCTAATGTTTTGCTAGTGAGGTAACAGATGGCCCAGAAGAGAAAGCTCTCCTGACAGAACACAGAGTTACAAGAGAATGTACATTCCAGATGGGGTGATTAAAACTAACAGTTTTCCTAAATTAGTAGAAAGAACTAAATAAGGAAAGTAGCACTTTAATCTAAAGGGTAAAATAATACAGTTCTGAATGCTACATATGCAAGTTCTCTATGCTTCACATATATACATATATATTTTTATATATAGACACACGCACGCATGGGACTTTTAATGAAAAAGCAGTGTAGCTAAATAAAGGCATGAAGGTACTGATATTATGTACACTATATAAAATTAAAAACAAACATTTTGATTGACATATTCCTTTGTGAATTATGCATACCAAATGTTACAAAACTTACAAGCTTACATGCCTTCTATAAAAGAACAAAATGTTGATTTGTAGATTTTTCCAGGTGCAACATTTTTCTTGTACTTTCAAAACTCTATATATCTTATTATTGCTTTCCAATAATAAAGAGGAAAACTGAAGAAAAGTTAGTCTACTACAGGGTATAATGGTCCACAAATGAGGTGCTCTACCTATTGTAATGCGATGTGAGGTTGAGGTGAGGTAAGCCTTTTGTGATGCAATGTTCAGGCACTACCATAGGGGCAAAATTTCATCTAACCATACACAAGGTGAAGCACTTAGAGACCTAGGAAGCTTAAAAGAGTAGTAGGAGGCTGTTAGTCTGTAATGGGAGTTGTATTTGGAAAATCTTTTTTTGCTGTCTTAGATACACCTGAAGGTCATTTAGGGTGAGAGCTGAGATGAAAACATTTTTGCTTCCCTAGATATTCTTGAATATTCTTCTGCTGGCCAATGACTGGGCCTTCAAGTAAAAATGTGAATTTAAAAAGTCTGACAAAACTGTTCTAATCTAAGATTCTAAGAATTCATTATGTCTCACCTGTACTTTCCATGGACTTAATGTACCTTTGTGCAGTGACCTACAAGGATTCTAGCATAAAATTGTGTAACATAACAAAATGTTCTGCCTAAGAATGTGCTCAGATGGGTTAAAATGCCAGTTATTCAATACACTGGCATGCTTTGAGCTGTGTAAATGGCCAAATACAATCTGTAGTGGTGGCAGCCCTTTTATTTTGGCTTAATTCACACTGTAGATATTTGTCCCTGTGTCTGTGAGACTGAAGAAAGAATACAATTAGTCAAATAATTGTTATAGCTATATATCCAATTTTTAATTGATAAATAAATTACATTGCACCAACCATTTGTCTTAAATTGACTGTACAATTTGCTATGAGCTGAACTGGAACACATTTATGGACCCAATTGCTCTGGCTGGACAGAACAAAGATGCAGCATGCTGCAGCTATACTATAGTAAAATTCTGGATTTCATTGCATAGTGTGAACAGATCCATCTGAATGTCACAGACAGGCCATATTACTATCCTCTCTATGAATGATAAGACTATCCAACTGGAAACTGGTTTCCAAGTTGGAAACTTTATTTGGGACAGGTACTGCATAAAATTGTGTAGGTTTACCTTGCATTTATAGAGAGCAATAAGGTACTTCACTTGTCGCAACCCTGAGATTGTGACAATTACCTAGTTGTAAAACGGATCATCCTAGTATTGTGGTACAAAAGGAGGTTGATTAAAAAGCAAGTAAGGAGTCATTTGGTGACCCCATGTAAAAATTATTGAATCATTGTATATATGTCTTTTTGGGCACAATTCAAAAAATTAAGTAAAATGCCTGGGTGCTTGGTAAGGTGTTATAAGGTATGTGAACTTGCACATTAAAGAATTATTTTAATTTTTTCATCAAGTCCTGAGACCATTGTTATATATATATATATATATATATATATATATATATATATATATATACAGAACTAAATGGAGCACACCCTAAAAGGGTCCAAACGCCCAAGGTGCTGGCAAAAAATTTTTTTTACACAGACAGTAAGCCGCACACACAGGGACTTTGCAGAAAAAATCACAAATTTATTAAAACAAAAAAAGTCCAACGTTTCGAGCACCAACTGTGCTCTTCCTCAGGGACAAACCCTGAGGAAGAGCACAGTTGGTGCTCGAAACGTTGGACTTTTTTTGTTCTAATAAATTTGTGATTTTTTCTGCAAAGTCCCTGTGTGTGCGGCTTACTGTCTGTGTATATACAGTATATATAAAATACTGCAGAAGGAGCCAGCACTCACAGGACTTTAGATCAATCAAAAGAAAATAAATAGAGCTTTCAAACCAAGTGATGAAGCATGGTTTTTTATTCGTCCGACGTTTCAGTTCCAAACTGGAACTTTCATCAGGGAGAGAGTATATATCAGTATCAGTATATATATATACAGGTATGGGACCTGTTTTCCAGAATGCTCGGGACCTGGGGTTTTCCGGATAAGGATCTCCATTACTTAAGCTCTGCTTAAAAACATTTAAATATTGAATAAACCCTATAGGATTGTTTTGCCTCCAATAAGTATTAATTATATGTTAGTTGGGATCAAGTACAAGATTCTGTTTTATAATTACAGAGAAAAAGGAAATTTTTAAAAATTAGAATTATTTGCTTATAATGGTGTCTATGGGAGATGGCCTTTCCGTAATTCTGAACTTTCTGGATAATGGGTTTCCAGATAAGGGATCTCGTACCTGTATATATATATATATATACATATATATATATATATATATATATATATATATAAAAGTTGGACATCAAGAAGCCGCTCTCACTGGTCTTAAGCGTCAAATAAAGATTCTTTTTATTACATGGTGAACTGACGTTTCGGCTGAACACCTCAGCCTTTTTCAAAGTTACAACACAATGTGAGTACAAACCATAAATACAGAAACTGGCGGGAAAATACAGACAAAAAACCTACAGGTATGACGTCACACTTTCCCAAATACACACCCCTACTCCCGAAAGTGATAAATTACCATATCCATAGAAACAATAGGCACAGAAATAAATTAACATATAGGCAGAAACCGAAACTCTCCACCCAGTATTGGTTAACAAGTGTAATCAACAAAGTACAGTTATATACATAATCTTAGCTCTTGCTGCACAGAAGAAAATGCTAAACTAACACGCAAGGCTGAAAGAGCAAAGAGAAAGGAAAGAAACCCAAAAATTATACACAAAAATATAGTTCAGATCCAAGTGAATAAAATTATATACGTGAGTGCAAAAACAACCCAACAGGAGACGCATATTAGTATGTCTTTACCGTAAACTATTGGCGCTGCTGGCGGGAAGCATTATAGCGGGCCGTTTAACAATGAAGCTCCTGTACCTAGAGCCCCGGAGGGTAATGAGCAAAGGGGTATTAGGTATATGGGTCCGAGGAACTTACTTGATAGGCACTCAGATTGTAAAAACGGATGATGTCTACATCCCTAGCCACGAAGGAGCCACATGATAGACAGCTGTCAAAGTCACAGAGAGCGTATAGAACAGTTGCCGTTCCTCCTATAGTACGGATGGCGATAGCGGACACTCCCATAATAGCACCAAAGTACATGGTGTTGAGGAATAGAGGTCTACTGGCATACAGTATCCGTGCATATGTATCCGTATGACCAGCACTGTAGATGTGAGGTGCCAGGCAGCATATGCAAGACACCAGTCACATCAGTGCAGCCATCCTTGCTCGGATAGAAGCAATAAACTGGACAAATATCCTTTACCTATTTTTGTTAGCCAACTTCAAAAGGCTACATTATGGCTTACTGGCCAAGAGAGGAGACTGGTCAGCACTCGTGGTATTCGTACCCCCGAGTGGATGTCAAGAAAATTGCTGATACACTTAGGGGCACATTTACTAACCCACGAACGGGCCGAATGCGTCCGATTGCGTTTTTTTCGTAATGATCGGTAATTTTGCGATTTTTTTGTATTTTTTACTGGCCAAGAGAGGAGACTGGTCAGCACTCGGGGGTACGAATACCACGAGTGCTGACCAGTCTCCTCTCTTGGCCAGTAAGCCATAATGTAGCCTTTTGAAGTTGGCTAACAAAAATAGGTAAAGGATATTTGTCCAGTTTATTGCTTCTATCCGAGCAAGGATGGCTGCACTGATGTGACTGGTGTCTTGCATATGCTGCCTGGCACCTCACATCTACAGTGCTGGTCATACGGACACACACCAATATTACAACTAAAAAAAAAAAATACATTTGTTGGTTCAAGAATAAAATTGTAAATGGTAGAGTGAATTATTTGCTATGTAAACAGTGTAATTTAGAAATAAAAGTACACCATAAAAATCATGACAGTATCCCTTTAAATTGTAAGCTTGGACAGGAGTTGGATGTAAATGATGTCTAATCTATGTAAATGTGCTGCAGAATATGTTATCATAATATAAACTAAGAATAATAATAAGATACAATTATAATGGGATATTTTTGAACACATTATAGTATGATCAGCCACCCCAAAGATCAACCCATATTTTGGTTGTATTTCCTTGCCTTGACAAGATTAAGGGGCTGATTTACTAAGACACGATTTCGAATCCGAATTGAAAAAAGTCCGATTGGAAACGAACATTTTGCGACTTTTTCGTATTTTTTGCGATTTTTTCGGCGTCTTTACGTTTTTGCGTAAAAACGCGAGTTTTTCGTAGCCATTACGAAAGTTGCGCAAAGTCGCGATTTTTTTGTAGCGTTAACACTTGCGGGCAAAGTCGCGCCTTTTTCGTAGCGTTAAAACTTAAAAGGCGCGACGTTTCGCGCAAGTTTTAACGCTACGAAAAAATCGCGACTTTGCGCAACTTTCGTAATGGCTACGAAAAACTCGCGTTTTTACGCAAAAATCGTAAAGACGCCGAAAAAAAATCGCAAAATTACCGATCATTACGAAAAAAACGCAATCGGACGCATTCGGCCCGTTCGTGGGTTAGTAAATGTGCCCCTAAGTGTATCAGCAATTTTCTTGACATCCACAGCCCAAACCCCAGGAAGAAATCATTTGCACTAAGTAGGTTTTTCATAAAAATATGGTGTTGTTTTGCTGCCAGTCCAACTAATATAGCACACACCAACAGTACACAAAATATGAACACTAAACCAGGAGATACATGAGACAAACCATGCCATAAAAGGTCCACATACATTTTAATTATTCTGCCCCCAAGAATGTAGAGAATTCTACATGTATTTTCCAATATTTATTCTCCTCTCAGACAACGCAACATTTTTCTATGCACACGTCTCAACGGGGGAATTAAAACCCAAGTATTAACTTTGTAGCCATCAAACCCACCTCATAAAAGGATTCCTGAATGCTTCTGCTTATGTTATTTTTTTTAATCAAGCAGCTAGGTCAAAAACTGTCTTGGATAAGAAGAGGATGAATTTCCATACATTTATCTGGCACTTAAAAAACAAATTAGGGAGCCTTGGAGAAAGGCAAATTAGAGTATTGTGTAGCTGTACAGTTGGTAGATGGATAAAGATGGATAATGTTGTTAATATATACACATGCTTGTATTTTTTAGAGAGGTATCAAGGGGTTCATTGAAATTCATTGAAAGAGAAATGTGTAAGGCATAGAATTTGCATGTCACATGTTATTTTCCAACAGAAAACACAATGGCCAGTACATTATAGTGTTTGGGTTGGCTGTGAGGGTAACATGAATGGATCATTCTGCAGTTAAGAGAACTGGCAGACTAAAAGGGCCTTTTCCTGCAATCAAATGAAATTGAGCTAGAGTAGACATTACAGCAATTTACTTTTTCTTGTAAAAGCAGTGTAGTTGTGTATTTCAAGCAAAAGCACAGTATGTACTGTTACAACACTGACAGTTTCGTCTTAGACATGGGGCATAAGAATGATGGGTATACACATTCAGTGAAGACTAACACAAATGTGGCAAAGATAAGTTTTAAAATAACTGACAACGTTTTTCATTATAAGTTGGCATGAACTAGAGAACAAAGAGAGGAATTAGCCAAATTTGTATTGAGCCTTGAAAGCAGCACAGTTAAAGGACAATACACTAGCAAGCAGGGCATATCCTAATGCTGAAGGGTCACACAGATTTTAGGGCAGGCTGATGCTGTGCAAGCATTTAGGGCAGGGCACTGAGGTTGAAAATGTTTTTCTTTTACAGTAAAAGAGAGCATAGCAAATTGGGTGTGGAAAGAGACCCTTGGCTGCTATTGCATTTTCTCTTTCAACGGCTGCAGGAAACTCCTATCAGTGTAAATAATATTATTTTCAGCTGGGCGTTTTCTGATCTCAAGTCTGAACAGACGAAGGGAACAATAACAGGACACAGTCTGGAGTTACAGTGGGTATATACTATTTGGCTGTTGATAAAGTGAGGCCCTGGGCCAAATAGCTTGTTTGGGGTTGTATTGTAAAAAATCTTGGAAATAGAATTAGACACACCAGTATGGATAAAGGGAGTGATTTACGCAGACCCACACTGTTGTTAAAGAGGCAGTTCACTTTTAAAGGACCACTAACACCAAAACAATTTTTTATTAATTTAAAACAATTAAAATGGAATATCCTATTCATAGCAATTTACAGTTGGTCTTTGTTTCATATCATTTTTTTAATTATTTGCCTTCTACATCTTTCCAGTTTTCAAATGGAGTCACTGACCGCCCAAAGCCAACAAACAATTGCTCTGTAAGCTTAGAATTTTATTACTGTTACTTTTTATTCCTTATCTTTCCAGTTAATTCAAAGGTGGACAATCACTTTAAGGGCTCTGGTACACGGGGAGATTAGTCGCCCGCGGCAAAACTCCCTGCTCGCGGGCGACTAATCTCCCCGAGTTGCCTTCCCCCTGCCATCCCACCTGCGAACATGTAAGTCGCCGGCGGGATGGCAGACGCGGCGGGGCGATTTCGCGCAAATCGCCGAAAAAGACTCGCAAGGCTTTTTCGGCGATCTCCCAAAATCGCCCCGCCGCGTCTGCCAGGGAACTCGGGGAGATTAGTCGCCCGCGAGCAGGGAGTTTTGCCGCGGGCGACTAATCTCCCCGTGTACCAGAGCCCTAAAATATAATGTACTGTTGCCCTGCATTAGTAAAACTGATCTGTTTGCTTCAGAAACACTACTATAGTTTATATAAATAAGCTGAAAAAATTAAAAATGAAAACCAAGTGCAAATTGTTTTAGAATATCATTGTCTGCCTCATATCAAGATTTAATTTAAAGGTAAACAATGCCTGTAAAATACTGTTGCCCTGCATTGGTAAAACCAACCTGTTTGCTTCAGAAACCCAACTATAGTTTATACAAACAAAGCTGCTGTGTAAAAATGGAGGCAATTGAAATAGGGCTAAAAAGCACAGGTTAAATAGTTAATTACAGGTTTATATTTTAATTACTTTAACACACTATCATTTTTTGGAGTTACTCTTTCTTTAAACTGACTTTTGTAGAGAGTAAAATTATGAGGCAATTGGCTTTTGGTGTATTATTTTGGAGTTTTTAGTAGCTATCCGGTTGCTTGGGTCTTTGCTCAAATATGCCCCCCTGCCTCCCCCAGCCCAGCAGTACCTACTGTTAGAACAAAGGGAAAAAAACTCCAGAAGCCATGCTGTTTGCTTTGGTCATGTTGGGCAGTGCAAGCCTTCACAGGCTGAATATAAGTGGAAACATTACTGTAGCATATAGGCATAGCCTAGCCATTCTATAACATGTACAAAGTTAACTAAAACGTTAAATACCCCTTTAAGCACCAGCTATTTTTTCCAGAACTCAACAAAAGGACTCTTGTCCAGATCAGCCTTCACTTAATAGTAGATCTTACCAAAGGGGTGGGCCCCTTCTTTGCATGAGCTCCGAAGATTATGATGGCACTTTGCCCAGTACCACAAAAACACATCCACAGGACAATCAAAATTACACAAGATTTTCTGGATTTGGAATAATAATGAACATGATCGATTGTTACCCAAATGACACCCAAGATAATTTTTTTTAGCAAATCAGAGGTAATTGGATATAGCAGTCGGACATACTACTGTATATGAGAATGATGTTCAGCAATTATAAATAGACAAAACCGGTTACTGTCTGGTGAAATAGCATTAACTATATGCAAGTGCCATGGAAAATCCCAGAAGCTGATACAAGAAAAAAAGTTAGAGAATAAAAAATTTTGGTCCAAAGAAATGTTAGGAGTTGGTCAAGTGCCTAAAGCAGGGTAAAAATTAATGTTAAACATTAGACATACTAATAGTAGAGCTGAGCACTTGGATACCCAATACTAAACTATTATACAAAATAGAATATTCATTTATGTGAGGCCTGTAATCCATGCATAAATAAGTACATTATGTTTAGCCTATTTAAAGGAAATTAAGCTAAGAAAATTGCATTTCTGAAATGCAATCATCTTTACAGCATGTTGTACCTTGCTTCCTCCATGTTTAGTGGTCTCTATGCAAAAACATAATTTAAGGAGGAAGTTATTACTCTAAAGAAGAAATCTGTCACATAATTGGGTCCATCACATAAATGACTCCTCATGGACCACATATAAATATTAATGCACATAACTCAGGCAGTGACCAAACTCATGTCTGATGAACTTTGAGATATGGAAAATATTTTATTATGATTTGGACCTAGATTTTTCACTTCCCTATGGTCATTCTGGAGTTTTGTTTATATATTATATATCCACAGTTATGTACAAGAGGGCATGCAGCATTAAGCAGTCAGTTAAAAATGTGCTTGTTATACTTGCATGACTTGTGCAGGGCAGGGCTGTCTAGCTTTTGGGCTTGGGGTTTGCACGGGGCCTATAAGGGTTTTACAGCCCTAACCAACATGAGACTAATTTGTATGATATCACCATTTTTGAATACAAATAGCTGAGCCAAACCATATAAGCAGAAATAAATGCTAAGATGTGAAACCATTGCATTTTTAGTTCACATAATATTTCTAGTTGTGCATGTTTGCTTTGCAGACTGGCAGTCTGGAAACTCTGAGAAATGCCAGAGTAGCTGCTATAAACTGCCATAGACCAATGCTTTATATTGGACATTTGTGGGGCCATTTGTTCTATGTGTCCTTAAAATGCCAGGGTCTATTTTGAATCTCAGTACAGACAAAAATGGTCATTTACAAATTACAAATACAAGCGCAAAGTGCAATTTTGGACACAATTCACCATATTTGTTATCCACAATTTCAGCATAATTGTAGGTGCGAGAGTTGTGCCTTATGTGACAAAATGCAAGCAATATTGCTTGAGGTTTGAATTGGATGCAGTTACCTTGAAATTTTCCCAGATGGCTTTATTTCCTATATCAGGTGTCTAAATGACATTTGCACCTGATTCTACTGTGCATATTAACACAGCCGCAGTGAGAACTCTGGAATTCCCAGCTTGTTGCCAGTATTTCCAGGATTCCCCTACATCAATAGTTTTTCACAGGTGCAGATAATTCATGCATGCAGTTCATAACAGGAGGTGAGACAGATGCACCAACGCTGATCTCAATTTTAGAAAATTATATAAAAGTCTTTTGCTGCAAGTACCTTTAATAATGTTGTCAATATGTGTAACCACTGTGTCCATTTTTGTGGCTGTGGAGAAAAATTATCCCTACGATTCCATGTAAACCTCAAGTATAAATGCAGGGTGCAGGCAGATTTTAAAGGAAACGTAAAGCCTGGGAATTATTCCTCTATATAACAATTTGACTTTACCTTGATCCCATCCTAATTCACAGAAGATTACATAAACCCTAAGTACAAAAAGTGACACACATTTCATGATATAAACTGCAGAGGTATTTAAACTGTGGGACTAGACTGTACCACAAGGAGGGGGGGAGATGCGAGTGCAGGGAAAGCCAGTGTGTAGGGGTGCAATCCTATGGGGGGAGGCAGAGGGGTGAGCGGCCTTGAGGCGCACTACTCCTGTGTGTAATCTTGCTGTTTTGGGAGGGTCACCGCAATACTATACTTTTCAGTTAAACATCCTAATACAAAAATACAAATCATAGGATTAATAAATGCAAAAGCAGCATAGCCTTAGTTCTAAATTAGATCCTGGCGATAAAAAATCATATTCTGAGTTCTCAATAAAAAATATTAGATATCTGATCTTTTGTTATTAAGGAACCATAGTTAGGCAGCAGCTGATGAAACAGAGATGGCATACCCATTACCTAGAGAGAAATTTGAGCAGTATAAAAGAAAGCAATTCAAACAGGTCAGCTGTGTTCCTTTCATACTCTTTGCAAAAGAGTGGCGAATGTTCAGCAACTTTTTAATGGATCTTCATTTTTGAACTTCTAAAATTTTTAATTGACCCTAGCAGGCAAATATATTGCTCCATGAGGCTACAATGTTATTGTTACTGTTAATTTGTATTACTTATTATGCTGCTCTGGCCCTCTCCTATTCATCTTTCAGTCTCTCATTCAAACCACCGCCTAGTTTTTAGGATAAATATGGAAAATATGATAAATTATGTGCAGCAACTCTACATACAGCTTCAATTAAAAATCAGTTTAAGGTTAAGAGATAACTATGTAACTTCCATATGAATAGATTTATTTTTGTAAATGAAAATGACGTGCATGATATTTTTTTGACATGTGCAACAAATTTTTTTGACGCACATTCTTTTTTTATGCTTTCAAGTTTTTTTTTTGTCGCACGCTAATTTTTTCTGCACATTTTGTGAAAAAAACGTCGAAACTCTGAAATTCGTAGGGAATCCATGCCTGCCAAAAAATTTCGCTCATCACTATATGTAACATGTCAAATCTATAATATGTCAATTATTAAAATGTAATAAATAAATAAGTAGGAATTAGAAAAAAATTGGTGGACAGACCTTAATCTACTTTAGTTATGATAATATAGGGGCACAATACCACCTTTTCAAATACTTTCTGCACTGTGTAATAATTTTACCGTCTACTGTGTAAAAAGTATTTTATTTGGTTGGAGTGCTTTCCTCCTATTTTGGGCCAAGTTTTTACAGTGGCCCTGTGGAGGTTTGGTGTTTACAAATCAATAACTTTCCCAATCAGTTAATGCAGAAATTATCTTTATTGTACTATGATACAAGACTACATCATGACTACATTAACATGACTACAATGAGATTATCTGAGAGGACTGCTGCATCAACAGGTAGATGGGTGTATTGCCTATAGAAGCCATGTCAACTGCTATTCACTTCCGTTCACTTCAATTGTTCCTTCATCAAGCACACAGCTAAGTGGTGAACCTGCTCGATCTTTCGTTAAAATTCGTTAAAAATCTAAAATTTTAATGTATTTTTAGCATTTTTGATTAGTATGTTGCGTGCTGGTATTTTTTCCATATAATAATCTGTAACCTTCTGTGGAAGCAGTATTGTATAAATATAGTACACAGGGAGGAGCACACCCTATACAAGTCCAAATGCCCTTGGTGCAGGTCAAAAACAAAAATATAATAGAAAGAGTGCCGCACACGCAGGGACCAGTGGTGGTTTGTCCCTGAGGAAGAGCACTGGTTGTGCTCGAAACGTTGGAATTTTTTCAATAAAAACACTTATTCTTTTGTATCAAGTCCCTGCATGTGCGGCACTCTTTCTATTATATATATATCAATCCAGATAGTGTCAGCACTCCAAGGCTCAATGTTCCACGGGGTGCACAGCCAAAATATGAGTATACAAAAAATAATCGTCCGTAGCCGGCACACCCTTCAATACTTTGTCAAAGTACTGAAGGGTGTGCCGGCTATGGACGATTATTTTTTATATATATATATATATTCGTAGGTTATGACAGCACTCACAGGAGTTTGCAAGTGATGAAAGAAATCAAATTAGCTGAGTGACGTTTTTAGGTTTAATACATGCAACGTTTTTGTTCCTGACTGGAACTTTCCAGTTTTTATTCCTTTTTTGCTTAAGGATGCTTGCTAATACACATATGGAGTACTCTCAGTATGGTTACTACAAAACTGCAGCTCTGATGCTCGCTCAGGTACCCTAATATCATGCTCCATGCAATAGTCCAGTGTTGCGATGATTTTACTAAGCGCACAGATTCCCCTTGTTGGTTGCCGATTAGGGCTAGGGAGCCCTTGACTTCTATTGCCCATGCACATGTGGGAGGACTTTCTACACAATATATATATTACATAAACTAATTTAATTCTCAGAACTAACCCGTTTATCATATGAACTGATCCACCATTACTTATGTCTCTTGACATTTGCCTGGCAAAATACACTGACCACCTCCATAATGTAATTACTGTTGAATGAGGTCCATGAAAACCCATCTACTACTACACCCTTCCACAGCACTATCCCAATATATAGCAGTGTTCCACTTTGTACCATAGAAGTACAATTCCAAACAATTAGACACTCAGAGTAGCACTCTTTAGAATTGTTGACCTGCATGTAATAAAATAGCCATTCTAAAATTATTACTTAAAGGACAATGAAAGGTTAATATAAATTAAAAGTAAGTCTAAAGGCATTCTTTTTAAGTACTTACTGCATATCTAAATTCCCAGATCCCTGCTTGCTTCTCTGAGATATGGTGCTGGCAGCCTACAGCAGTGTGAAGATTACAGTGACATCACTGAAATCTCTCTCCCCTTCCTGTAGGTGCCAGCGGCAGCCTTCCTATTCTCTGAGCATGTGTGTAACTTGATCCTGTCTCCTGTTCTGAGCAGCACATGCCCACCAGCCAATCAGAAGCGGATCTGGCAGAGGGGAGGGGGGGGGGAATGAAACACATGTGCAGTATGAAGCAAGGAGGGAAAGGAAGGGAGAATACCTTTTTAGAGATGGCTGCCTGTTCTAGAAACTGTAAGCGTGACTGAGTAAATATTTGATTAGGTGAGCCAAAAGTGTGGCGTTTTTAATAAACAATAGGAGGACTATTGGGCAGTATGCTTTTTAAATTTTGACTTGCATTCTCCTTTAATGTATGCCACACTGGAGTCATTTTGACTCTTGCTTCATTATTGCTTCAAGTTGCTGCAAACATAAAGTGGTGAAAGTGGTGCTGTTTCTAGACATGCTGCTTACCAGCCTTGTGGATCTGCTTATGATACATGTATTCTTCCCTTGAGGTATGTAGAGCTTTGTTGGTGTAGAGCTTCTCTTCACCACTGTAATTGCCCATTAAGCGTTTCTGAGTTTCCAGGTGTGTAGTGAGTAAAGTGGTCATCTTCCCCTGTGAGGCCAAACCTTTTCGTTTTAGAATGGACTGAAGCTCCCGTAGACTGGAACAAACAAAGTTTATTTTTAGTAATGAACTGGAGAATACAACTCTGCCTGCAACTGTGGTAACTAGTGCTGAATAATGAAAAGGCAAGTATATATTTATAGAACATACTATTTCTCAGTATTTAGTGTAATATATTGCGCTGTCACCTTAAGTTTGGGACAAGAGCTAGTCACATGTTCTCTGCTTCCTGTCCCTATACAGAATATGTTAAAGACTAGGCCACCATTTTGCAGTGTGCTGTTATATGTTGTGTGTTAACCCTTAGTCAAAGCTGTGTGCCTCTCTTCTGGTTCACTGTCTCACCCACATGCTCCTGCAAAGCCTCTGTAAGGTGCCTAAACAGATTTAATGAAAGACAAGACATTTAGCCTGTGGCCCCCCTGTCAAACAGATCTTTTGAAAATACTGTACATTTAACAGTACCAGAACCAGGTCATTGTATTAACACCCATTGTATTAAGCACCTTTATTCATTGGACCCACACCTATGCCGACGCTGCTACCTTTGTTATTACGCCCATGTTGTCTTGCTGAAATGATGTTAGGTTTGTGAGGACACATCAACAGGATTATGGGATAATGGATAATGGGCAGATACATAGGTGTAAAATGCAAAATGTGCCCTGACTTCACCCTGCAGTACGCTGTACAAGTCTGGGACCAGGTTCCATAATGAGCTGTAAGTAAAAGCCCACATGGGGAGTGTTCACTGCCTGTTAGTGTAAATGTTATTACTAGTTCCATGGGGCATCCCTTGTGACTTGGTTATCTGTTTTATTTTTTTGGCCACTGGAAATATACTCTCTTCCAGGCATCAAATGTCTGAAAATACCTTCACCTCTGGATCCATTGCTGAAAAATATCTTGAAAGTGCAGAAGAATCAGGCGCTTTGTTGCCTGCAAGAGAGATTTCCCATGTGTGACAATGCCCCCTGTGACTGCCTTTAAATCTTCCAGTGCCACTACTGTCCTCTGTCTCCCCCAGAATTATTCTGGGGAGAATTTGCAATACAGTTAAACCATCCTCAATAATAAGTGCTAAACTCTTAATGGATGGTTGGAGAATACAGTGTACAGGATCACTGCAGCTTCACTAGTTTTACTATAAAAGAAAATGAACAACACTTCAGTTATTATACAATGAGGCCCTCTACTGCTCATTTCAGCAACTTACACATACAAGCAGGGAGTAAGTATTACCACTTCATTTTGTGCAAATGTAATAGGCTTTGCTTTGTTTTGTGATGCCAAACAATAAAATTGCCCATTTGAAGGCTACTCTGGGGTTTCCTATAAACATTTGGAAAATTTTAGTAAATCAGTTTTTTAAGCACTACTGTAAATTCAGTATTTCAGTATTCAGTACACTTCATCAAAAACTCAAACTTTATTTTGATGATAGCACCCTTCATTTGTTGTTTGCTTGGGGGTTGCGGTGTAATGTGACTAGTTTAAAGGGTTGGCAAAAACTGATTTCCAGCATGACTGGACCTTTTGGGGCATCTGTAGGCAAGGGTATAAATATATATATATATATATATAGAGAAATTATACCCTTCAGCTGTAGGAGGGCAGATGTGTATTAAGCCCAAATGAGCCCTAATTAATAAATAATTTCACCATTGTTGGTAAAATATGTTTTGTGGGACCCTAAAATTAATTTGCTGTGGAGCCCTGCAACATCTAGTTAGGCCACTGCCTTTAGACACAACATGCAAAAGGAGCCCCGAAAATACCACCTGTTCAAGGCAGATGGTAACTGCAGGGATAGCTTGTGCCTGCACACCCTTGAGCTAAATTGGTACTCCATCTGTGTTAGAAGCAATACATGCTATCATGAACTGATAGTTCTGCATTCAAATTTGTAACAATGTTTTACACCCACTGCTGATAGTTATAGCATGCACATCAGTTTTGGATCAGAATCTGCCCCTTGTGTGCATTGAGAGGTGAGTTCCAATTCTGTCATTGCTCACACATAGAGATAAAACAGTTTTATACAGAACTGCATTTCCATAAGTCTCTTAAACAACTGTCACTTAAAATGCATAATTTTTGAATGAAGCAACCTTCAAAAAATGTGTAAAAAAACTTCCCCCTGTGGGCCTATAAAAAACATTTTATTTGCCACTTTTTATGTCTACTTTGTGTGAAAATGGTCAGGTTATCTGTGGGCATAAGAGAACCAATATGACACTGGCCACCAACATCAGGTAACTGACTGACTGTGCAGTGAATCAGAAAATAAGTTAGGGAACCACAGTCAGATTCAGAGTGATATTAGTTCTGGATTTGGCACCCCTTATTAGCTATGCCCTAGTAAATTTACCATTACTAGGTTGGTTTTAAAATACTTAAGTTTAAGGTTTTCAAACTTAATCACTTAGCTTACATTTGTTACTTTTCATCAGATAATAACTACAGCCAACAGCATATTCAGCCTTAAACCTTACAGCCAACAGCATCTTCAGCCTTACTGACAATAAAAAACTACTCTTTAAAATATTAATGTACATTAAAAGTTACCTATAGGTCATGCTGATCATATTTTGCTAATAGGGCTGCTTTAATAAGTAATTGTTACTTGAAGTTCCTAATCCCAATTTCTCAGCCTGTCAGTTATAGCTTCTAATTCTAACGGACTCCTGGTGCACAAATGTGGCCGCCCCCTCATACATGAACATGGGGGAACAGATCGGTAATGTAAAGCATCATGCAAATACTTCTAAGACAAAATTATGAAAAGCATGCAAAGACAATGTTATGATGTAAAAAAAAAAGTTTAATTTCTGGTGTCAGTATGTTTTTAAGACTTATCACTTATCTAACAATGAAGAAATGTATCCAGGGTTGGACTTGGACACTGGCAGATAGTGAAGCATGGTGTGCGTTGGGGTCAGCTTTGACTCTGTTGGTAATCAAGGGCAGCAGAGAAGAAGGTAGTACATGTGGGGCTATTACTGAGGCATCCTAATGCGCCCTGTGTATCGCAATCCAATCACTGAATGTATCTCTATTCTCTAATAATCTCCTGACTGAGGTAGCCATAAAATACTAGATTAGAGAATATTACATACAATAAATCTGAAGCATCGTAGCTTTGGTTTGTGTAGGTTTCCTACAGTGGAATGTAATGCCCCATAGATTTTATTGTGTCTTTAAGGTGAACAAGATTGGTTTCATGGCATATAGTATGGCTGGATATGTACAAACTAGTTTAAAAAATCCCAGCCATGAGGCAAATTGCAAACATTTTTTTGGGTGGCACTTAACCAGGGGTTAAGCCCTGGGAAAAAGGCAATGATCAATAGTTTCTTTCTTCCTATTACCCTGCATGTATCAGTCTTTGCTACAAGACAGCTGTGCTTTACTCATGCTTTGTTGACCATACAGCAGCTCCAGGAAAACCCAGCGTATTTATAGGTACTTACGACAGAGGCTGCCATCTAAGTGATGTTCTTTTCTTATCTGAATGGATATGCAGCTTTGGGTTATTGTATTTCAGTTCAATACTAGTAGTTGGAAAGTCTGTGTTGACCATGCTTCCTGTTGTGCTTATATCAGGAGTTAAAGTTGGAACCGTAGTGCGTTGAGTAGTAACTACATCAGGCTTTGGAATTACAACCTCAGATTTACCGAGGAGAGACTGATGCTGACATTGCGGGCCCCTAAAGCCATTCTTACATAAACAAGTGCGCAGTTTCCGACATACTTGTCCACTGTTGCATTTTGGCGTGCATATAGCTGCAAAAGAAAGCAAAGCAAAAAACTGAGGTTTTCATTTCAATTACTTAAAAATATGTTTATACTATGATGTTTCATACAATACATAAATGATATCTGCAAATATAGGTAGACGTCCTGACGTAGCTTCCAGTGTGTTCAGTAAGTACTCCTCAACAGGTAGCAGTCCCCGTGCTGGCTGTATAACTTACAAATACGATTCCAAGAACCCGGAGAGTACACTTATTTGTAGTGAAGCAGTGTAAATTTTATTGAGACATCTTTGTGCACTACATGTTTCGGCTAAACAGCCTTCCTCACCTTGCACCTGAGGAAGGCTGTTTAGCCGAAACATGTAGTGCACAAAGATGTCTCAATAAAATTTACACTGCTTCACTACAAATAAGTGTACTCTCCGGGTTCTTGGAATCGTATTTGTAAGCAATACATAAATGAATTTCAGCTAAAAATCCTACCTCTGGTGCACATCGCTGTTTTAGGTGCTGCCCTCAAACCAGAGCAGCATTTTGATCCACACATATTATTGCTGTAAAACACAAACAAAAATAAGGCACAATTAAATAAAGAAAAAAAAATCATTATAAACAATTCTGATACATTAAGGGATGGCCTAGAACCTTTCTATCTAAGATGAGGCAGGCTTAAAGCCACCCTGAGAGGTCTTTAATAGGCCTTGTGCTTTTATATTGCCATGGAACTCATTGATGACATATAAATCCTTACACATTACTATTGGGATACATTACTCTCTTCATTTTGTTTTTTACTGTTGCTTTCTATAGTAACTAAGCACTTTGGTGCCATCTTGTTTTGAGAAGGTTTATGGGGAAGTCTGGTCACTATCAGTACTGTTTGCATTAATGCCCAGAGGAAGGTCACATTCAGTGACAGATACATTGGACTCGTGGAAAGATTAAAAAATGTCTTTATTTTTGTTGTGCAGGTCATAAGAGTGCATAACATGCATATGTATACTTTATTTCGCTAAGTACTCTTCCAAGTGCTTAAACATTTTTAAAGTAGCATAAGCAGGAACACAAATGTTTAATCATTCTATACATCAATGAATAGACAGCATGTTCTTTTGCTGGCATTTATTATCACTGTCTCCTTTTCTCAAAGTGACAGACTCATCACTCCAACACCCAGAGAGAATGGATAAAGGCTTTCTATTTGAAAAAGAAAAAGTCCTTCTCTTATCACCCATCTGTGTAATGCATTCATCCACCGACTTTCCTCTCAATGGTGCAGTAAAAGTTCCTTTGAAAAAATGCTCAGTAGACTTCTACCCCTCCTACTCTTTTTTCCTGTGGCTTGACCTCTACTTGTGGCTGAACAAATTATTCATCCATATAGAAGCATTCACCAGCACCTGTGACTTGACTCATTTTTCTTCAGAGATTAGAAATTATGTATGTCTTTTTAAAATGGTCCCTACAGCCATGTACTACCTTCTGTGTTGGCAATACTTGAATCTTGCCCATGAGAGAGATTGACCTAAATGCTAAGAGCTTTTAAATGCTAAATAAACCAACTATATCACAGTGACTCAGATGTACAGTATAAAGAGGGCAGAACAGATAAAAAACAGTTCTGTGTTATCACTGCGTATTATAAAATAATTCCATTGCACTGATCACAGCGATAGATCAAATAGCAAAGGCACAGTAACAATTCATAATAATTTGCTCAAGTCTTTTTACCAGGCATAAAATGTGTCTGTCTGGTGCTGTTCTGCTAAAACTTAACCCTACCAACAAAAGCTTAAATTATTATTCATATGATTTTGTATTATATCATATGTAAGGCACCCACCTTTGGACTCAGACCGTAAATGCACTGATGTTCATAAGACACTGAGGCAAATTTATCCACTAAAACCACAACTATCTAGTCATTTATTAAAAGATCCATATCAGCGGCTTAATTTGGTCACGTCTGCAGAAAAATCTTTTGAGAGGGCACGGCACAACCAGTCTCTCCTCCCATGCCCTCTCTCCCGGCCCCAGCCTCACCACATCTCTCGGTTCCAACCGTGCCACTATATTTAAGGTAGAACCGGGAAGGGGAGACTAAGGTACTGTGGTCTTAGCACCCCCTGCATCCTGCCCCACCCCGATGTATATATAGTTACGCCACAAACAAATTATAATGCAGAACAAAAAATGAACACAAGTTTTTTATAATTTCATAATAATTTTTGTGGACCTAGAAACAAAAAAACTCTGAAAACCTCTGTAACACTTGTTTGGCTATGAAGGGGTTAATCCAGGCTAGTAGATGATGTAGAGCATGTGTTACATGCGACCCTCTTTCTTATGCTGGGCCTTCGCTAATTGGAAGAAAGCTGGATAGGAGCTGAGGGTGTAGTTGAACTACAACTTGGTAATACTGTGTAGTGCCGTTAGTACAAATGGACGCCAGAGAGGTTCTTATGGTGAATTATAATACAGATTTATTGGTCCAAGACACAGATGTTACGCAGGGTTATCATACTCACAGACAGGCAGATTGAGATGGTACAATAAGGAAATGCTCTTTTGCAGAAGAGAGGGTATGCACCGTTTTATCCCACCTCTTGGTAGAGTCTGGGCAGGGAAACACACCTTTTAACCAGTACCCTTGGAAGGTAGTCCAAGTAGTAGGAACTCCTTCAGGTTGATAACCTCTAGTGGATGAGTCCTTCGGGTGAGTAGGAATCAGGGGTTATCCCGCCTGTCACTATCTCTACTGGATATAATCACTCCTTGAGGGGGTTAATGGCTGCCCTTTCTTGCTAGAGCTAACTACCTTCACTTTCCTAGAAAGTGCTATTAAACAATCTGACTGTGCTTGCTAACCTCATTCACGGGGCCCTGTCCCCAACTTTCACTAGAGGTATAGTATCCTCTAGGGTACAATGGCTTCTGGGGCCTAAGGTCTGCCTCCAGGCTCAATGGAGTGGTGCTTGGAAGACAGCCTGCAGCCAAAGAGGAAATCACACCCTCCTGCCAGACACTATATCAGTCTGCAGGGGGCATGTACAATCTGACTAAACCTATAGGGAATAGTTTTAGAACTGTAACTTAAGTACAGGGGCTCTTACCCAATAACAATAAAGGTGTGAAGAGGTAGGGTGTAAAGCCATAGGGAGCTTAACCCTATGGGTCCCTACACCTCTAAAGCCACAAATTAAGTAAAGATTGTCATACTCCAATGGACTTCTACATGACCTCTGCAGGTTTTAGATGGCACATTTTTACATTTGTGTTTTTCATGGTTTTGGCACATAATAAATGGTATTTTTTAAACACAAAAAAGAGTTTTAGCGCAAAAAACAGGAATCGCAGAAAAAAATTACTAACTTTAGTAAAACTACTCCTTTAACTACTGCCACAGAGGGATGAGAATCAGCCATTATGATGGCCTCTGAGGCATGGAGAGTATAAAGTGTATTTCTGCACAAAAATGCACGAGTGTACATTCTTAAAATGAAAATTGGATATATACAAGTGGGTTCCCATAAAAACTACTTGTTGTATTGACTAATGCTGAGCTACTATGAACAAGGCAGGTTGCTCATACCTCCCCATTAGAGAGAATCTCTGGAACACTAACCACTAGGTAAAAAGTATTATTTAGATGCTGGGATTATATTTTAATCTAATCTTGGAATTGTGGATGTAAATGACAAGGAAAGCTGACCCACTGTATAATTTATGGAATAATAATAAACATAGATACTATAAAACCCTTTGTACTCTAGTAGGTACTTGTTATTTTTACAAGACTTCACTTTGTCTATATTTCTGTTCAGGGAAGCTGCCATGATGCTTATTACCTTCTCTAAAGCACCCTGTGCTGACAAGTCCACAAGAAAGTGACAGTAAGTCATCAGTGTAATAACAAGTGTTATAAAAGGAAGGTAAGTGGGAACTTTCCATATAAGGGCTGCCATAGTCTACTCTTATTAAAAAATGTTTAGATTCAGTGCTGTTTTATAACTAGTACAACCTAGTTTTATGGGCAGAGCACCTCTATTTAAATAGCTGAATATGGGATGATCCAGCACAGCTGTTTGTGCCATTAAGGAACACTGAAGCCAAGCATGGGTTTATTACAGAAGGTTTACCTATCTAAGCCCCTGCGTATATTTCCTTTCCTGTTCCCGTTACTATGTGCTTGCAGTAAAATGGAAAAGAAAAAACCTTGCTGCTCAAAATGGATCACTCTGTTTAGGCTTTGTACTTTAATGACATATTCACATAAGCTGTTGCTGCAATAAGGTGTTATGTTGTCACAGATAATTTAAACAGACACTATTTCTGGACCTTAGGTTGTATACAGATACAATTAACCTCAGGTTCACTATACTAGAACATCTGTAAATTGAAAAATGAAAATGGTCTTCAAAAAAGCGTGTAACAGAAAAGTAGAAAAAGCACAATATTTTAAGAGTGGAGCAACTTACCACTACATCCCCTTACATTCTGGTTTCAGCTCACGTCTAGGTTAATCCCTGCTCTCACCTTTCTAAGGTCACTTATCTGGCTGCCTATTTCTTTTATAATCTCCCATCTCTTATAAAAGGTATTGATTCCATAGCATAGTCAGTAGTAGGCCTAGATTGGCATTTAAAATAGGCCCTGGCATTTCATTTACACAGAGGCCTAAACAGCTCCCACCAGCCCACTAAATATTTACTGTCTATCTTACAGCAGCCCCTCTGGCATTTGCCACTATCCAAAGATTGTTAGTCCGGCTTGGTTAATAGCCCCATTACCTTGATCCACGTTGCCTGTAGTTCATAGAACTGCACTTTATGTGCACGTTCATCTTTGTGCACACACTTATAATGTGTAGTGCATGCTACCCTGTATGGAGAATATGTAGATTCTGACTCTGGACTGCATGACCTTAAATACCTGTGGTTTTAAGATTTCTTGTGTTGTGGTCAAACACTGAGTTCAAGATTAATACAGCTAAGAGTGGAATAAAGGCTACAGTGACTTTGTGGCTGAATGGCAAAGCAGAAGGGGGTGGGCAAAAGCCAAATATTCCAAGAGGAATGTGTATCTAGGAAACAAATAGAACATAATCCTGCACTTTGCTAGCCAGTCATGACCAAGGGAAAAAATCATAAGGAATTTGTATCATAAAAGTGTCTTAGTACTTCTACTGGACGTCCATGCCTCTACCTCGTACATATTCCATTCACACACAAACAGCACGAGATATACTGTATATCAGTGCTGTCCAACTTCTACAGTGCCGAGGGCCGGAATTTCTCTAGTATACATGGTGGAGTGCTGCTAATGGAAGCCAGTTTTGACCACTCCCCTTTTTGAAACCACACCCACTTCAAACCACACCTATTTTATCACAATGGTGGTAGCACAGCAAAATCCCAAATGCTTGGTCCTTACTGTGGGGATATCAACCATCATTCATATGTGAAAGAATTATGTCATATTAAAAAATTCCATATGCCTCCTCCTCCCCTGTGGATAGCACAGCAACCCCCAGTACATAATTACACACCTTTGGGACCATTTAATGGCTATTTCCAACTGCTAACAAACTCCCACAAGAAACCCCTGCCAGGTTCACCTCCCACAAGCAGCATAGGGCAAGCAGAGTATGGCACACACAGGCAGCACTCTGCCTGTCCTATGCTGTCTGTGTGTGCTATACTCTGCCTGTCCTACCCTGCCTGTGTGTGCCATATTCTGCCTTCCCTATGCTGCCTCTGTGTGCCATACTCTGCCTGCCCTACCCTGCCTGTGTGTGCCATACTCTGCCTGCTCTACCCTGCCTGTGTGTGCCATACCCTCCCTGACCTATGCTGCCTGTGTGTGCCATACTCTACCTGCCCTATGCTGGCTGTATGTGCCATACTCTGCCTACAGTACCTATGTCTGAGGTGTGAAGAAGTGAACAATGGGAGTGATTACAGTCTGAGCCTGAGGTGTGAACACTGCAGGGGGTGAACAATGCAGGTATTAAAAGGTGCGAACAACACAGTGGATTACATTTTTAAACAATACAGAGGGATTACAGCCTGAATCTGAGGTGAGAACCATGCAGGGGGCCAGTTAATCTCAGTACTGATACCATTTAATGCTTACTCAAAGGTAAGCCATCAAAGCAGCCAGACAGGTGGGGGGCCACACAGAGGGGGGTCGCCAGTTGGACAGCACTGCTGTATATGATATGAGAACTAAAGGGAACTACTTTGTACCTCTTTCACCTGTGCCTGGGGACATGAGAAGTTAAACCTATAGTATCTGTCCTTTCCCCAGCCTACCTCTTACTTTCTCCTAATATAAAGACATATAAAGTTTTTTTTGCTATTAGTTTCTCTTAATACACAGAAATTAAGCCACCTACACATATGATCTTCATTCTGCACAGACCTGCATTGCCTTGATATTAATAAAGCAAAATAATAATAATAATAATAATAACAATAATAATAATAATAATACTTTTTCAAAGTACACAAATATTACATAAGGCACCTACATCTAACCTAATCTTAATAAACAGACTTCAAGATACCTTACTCTCACATTAGTCAGATACAGATACATCAAGACTTTTACCTTTCTTATTCTTTTAATATGCCGACAATAGATACCTGCCTCTGCCCTTACCCTAATACAAAAATATCTTCATCAGGGTACCTTTCTCTCATTTGATCCAAATACATAAAACAGAAAACTCTCTGCCTGCATTAAATGATCATAGGCATATGCACACCAAACCTACTGCTAGACACAACTTCCATGACGACTTCAATTTCACTTCACAGCTTCCAGGACTCCCTAAATTTGTCTCCTACTAATACACAGATATAAGTATCTCCACCTTAGGGCACCTACCTGACACCTTATGCTAATATACAGAACACTTACCAGAACACTTATCAGAACACTTACCTCTTACCTGTTTCTCATTCTTATTCATCAATGCACCTACTTCTCACTTTCTCATAATGTTCCCTGCAGTTAATACACAGCAATTAGGGCACCTACCTCCTTCAAATATGCAAACATTAAAAGACCTACCTCTCACATTTTATTAATACAGAAACTTCAGGGTACTTAACTTCACTAATACAAAAACTGCTGGACTCCTACCACTCACATTCTTGTTACACCTCAACATTAGGACACTTAGGGGCTGATTTACTAACCCACGAATCCGACCCGAATTGGAAAAGTTCGGGTTTTGCGATTTTTTCGGATTCTGTACGAATTTTTCGTTACCAATACGATTTTTGCGTAAAAACGCGAGTTTTTCGTATCCATTACGAAAGTTGCGTAAAAAGTTGCGCATTTTTCGTAGCGTTAAAACTTACGCGAAAAGTTGCGCATTTTTCGTAGCGTTAAAACTTAACGCTACGAAAAATGCGCAACTTTTCGCGTAAGTTTTAACGCTACGCAAAATGCGCAACTTTTTACGCAACTTTCGTAATGGATAGGAAAACTCGCGTTTTTACGCAAAAATCGTATTGAATCCGAAAAAATCGCAAAACATACGAAAAAATCGCAAAGTACCGATCATTACGAAAAAAACGCAATCGGACTCCATTCGACCCGTTCGTGGGTAAGTAAATCAGCCCCTTAGTTTTTATCTAATACAAATACACAGATACCTAACTCTCACCTTTTTCAAATTTACTACTAATACAGAAACATTACAGGTACATTTTCTTTCAGTTCACATACATCAAAATGGATACTTTTACTATAACAACATCAAAATGCACATCTACCATTTATTGTCTGACACAGACTATCAAATATCTACCTCTCCTCTTCTCCCAATACACACATTTTAGAACAGTTACTATATGAAAAGGGACATTATAGAAATCTACTCAATTATAGGTCCCACTCCACAAGTTGTGAATCACTGCTTTGTGACATCTCTCTTAATACACAGATGCAGAGTTTTTAGTTTGCATACATTTCATATTTTACAATTATGCCAAATCTAGGTGCTAAATATCAATCAGCTTGAAATAGTCAGCTACAAGTTATAAGATGAAAGCAAAGACCTGAATTTCTGCTACTGGCTACAGCACTTGTACAAGTTAGCACCAGTGCTAGTAAGTGAGCCCTAACTACCACTCCTGTTAGCATTGCATACAGCCTGCTGGGCACCTATTTCTCCCACTTTAGTTATAGTACACAGCTATTCATCTTGTTCTGAGCACTGAGAAGAATATACCAATCCTGATCTCAATCTTTTTCAAAGATATGCTGCTTCTCAACAATAACAATTCTATTTATACACAGCCAAAAACATACCTAATTCTAAATTATCCGGATATGTACCTCATACATTCTTTTCATTAACAGACTTTTTTCCTTCTACTTACCTTAGGTTTATAGATCCTTTGTGTTGTACTTTTTTACCCTTCTTTACCTTCTGAGTTACAGCTTCCATTCCCTGTCCTTGGAGTCTCTCTGAAACAGACTGACCTGCGCTAGGCAGGACTGTCTGTGATTTAGCCTGCGCATTTTGGTTTTCCATGTGCTGCATCGTTTGCCTGCCAGTTTTGCCTATGTCTAAGTGCTGTGACACTGCCAGGGAGTGTATAAGAAGTTGCACAGTCACGCACAGGAAAATAGTCATCTTTACATCTGCCTACTGACCAGCTCATATACACACAAAAGGGGTGAGAGTGTGGGAGAACCAGGGAGACAGAGGAGATAAGGAGAGAGGGTGGCAGAGAGTGGGCTGAGTGTTAGATAATGGAGACTGAAGGAGAGGAATGAAGAAGAGAATCTAGATATGCAACAGAGTAAGAAGAATGAAGGAATGTGAGATGTGGAAAGGAAACTAAGTGCAGGGGCATTTTACAAGTTAATACTATAAGCCCACATGCTTTAAATCCAAATTGAGCACTCCCTCCTTCAGTTCCACATAAATCCCCTCTTTTCCTTCCTCTGCCAGCACTGATACTTCCTTTAGCTAACCAATGACAAAACAGCAAATACCCCCCCCCCCCGGATTTGAACGCAGTCATCAAACTGGAAAGGAGGGTTGTATGATACAGGTACCTGTGCAAAGGGGACATACAAGCTGTAACTTACTAGGATAAGGACAAAACAGTGAGTAGATTAAGAAATGTGAGCTTTGTCTAAGATTTCACACTCAGTTCCAATTTGCATTAAGTGTAAGGAAGAGTTTTATAAAAGACAATAAAAATTATTATAGATTAAGGGGGACATTTACTAACAATCTGATTTTTTTTTAGTGCTAAAAGTCACAGAAAAAAAATGTTGTGAGATTTAATATGCGACAATACTGAGGAAATTCCAAATCCGACAATTTTAAAACTTCTCAAGATCATGTAGAAGTCATGGCAGATGTCCCTTTCCTTCCCTGGAAGACAAAAAATTTTTTTTGGAGTTTTTGAGATTTTATTGCAACTTTTCCTGCATGTGCCTTTTCAGTTCAGATTTTTTGATCAATGTCAGACATTTGTGAAAATTAGTTTATTTGAATTTTTTAAAATAAAAAAATGAGAAGTAAGCGTTTTAGTGACTCTGCCCCTTAGAATTAGCATAGTGCCACATAGGGCTAATTCTTGGCCTGAGGAAAAAAAACAAATCAGCCCTACGCTGGCACCAGCCTCCTAACTTGCATGCACAGAGAAGCATTATCTCCACTCAGATGCAGGCAGATATGGCAGATTCCTGCTGGAAATGCAAATTCTCAAACTTGTTGGCTGATATCCACCATGTCTGCCTGCACCCAGGTTGAGACAATGCTTCCAGGTGCAGGCGAGGTAGCAGGCTGGTGCCAGTGTAAGGGCTGCTCTTCAGCCTGTGCTTTTCCGCAGGCTGAGAATCAGACCCCTGTCACACTAGCCTGTGCTATGCGTATAAGGGCGAAGACACACTGGTCTACTTAGTAGCAGCTACTCATTACAACTACTAAATGCCAGAAAATAACCTGCCATAGACAATGCTGAGAATTGCCTCAGCTAAGACACACCTAGACACAATTATCAGTAAATGTTCAGCATTGTTTATTTTGTAGCCATGACAAGTAGCTGCAAAAAGTTTGGCCCTCGAGCCAAACGATCGAATTATAATGGCGGCAATGGGGCAGTCAGTTTTGGGACCGCATCAACGAACCGATGCAGTCCCCAATTCAACTAAATCTTTTATCCTGCACGATCGATATCTGGCCAATTTCAGGCCAGATATCGGTCAGGTATGCCCCTCATTCTTGCCCCTACACAGGCCGACAAGCTGCCGAATCGGTCAGAGGGACCGATATTGGCCCGTGTATGGTCACCTTAAACCATGGAGGCAAAAAAAAAAATCACAAAGTTTGCTTCAGTTCCAGTAACCCATAGCAACCAATCAGAGTAGATGCTACCTCCTTCTTGGTTACTATATGTGGAGCAAATAACTGTGATTACATCACAGCATGAAAAACAAATATTAGATGCATATATATTAGATTTGTTTTCTCAACTGATATCAATCAAAAGCTTGAATTTACACTCTAAAAAAATATCTCATTGGTTGCTATTCCTCGACTTGATTTGATCAAACCTCGTGCTGCTACCTATATTGCTACAGTGAACTGTGTGAGATATGAGCTCATTTGTGTTAGTATTTTATATCCTACAAAAGTAAAAATAACTATATAGAGAGCTAGTTAGTGTGCTGTCCCATTAAAATACATTCTTACAAAGTACTATACAAAAAAGTACAAAGTACTATGTATAAGACTATACTATATGACTGAGAATGAGAAAGTATGTTCAAGGTAAGTCAATAAAATCATTGGCATTCATGGGTTTGTGGCTGGGATCAAGGGTCTAGGTTTGTATTTGTTGCCATATCAACAGTGCTATGTAAAGCCCCCAGTCTGACAGCAGATCCTTCATCCCCTGCCACTTTGTGCCAGAATATGGTTGTTCCCACACTGCTTAGGAAAAGGAGGGGGTGGCAGCAGTTGGTATAGTTATGTGGGTACAAAGACACAAAGGGGAACGATGAAATAAAACCTCACAGTGTCTTTCAGCCACACTGCATTTGAACAAAGAAACCCAATCTATGGGGGGATGGGGAGGAGGCAGCATACTATGGAATGGGGAGCAGAGAGTGGCACACTGAAAAAAAACCTTCATACTCAGTCCTGTACAGCCCTATATAATTAACAGTATTTAAACACATTAGGAAATAAACACAGAGGTGCCCAGCCCAATTACACTGGCACGTCTATGGGGTGCCATTTGTCCAATGTACATTTTGTCTATAAAAATACATTGTATATACAAAAAGCAATCTCCAGTACACAGACTTAAAGTGTGGATATTAACATGGTAAAAAATATACAAAAGATATATTTCTAGTGAAGATTGAGAATAAAATCAATTTTGTGCACAAAAGGATATTATTATATTATAAACTTTATTCTGTAAATTATCACAAGCATTCTGTCTCACAAATGTATAACATCCATACAAAAAAACAGTTATGTGTAAAGTTACTTACAGAATGAATAATGTAAACCAAAACTTAGACAAAATATATAATGGTGTAACTGAATAGCATATTCCAGCTAGATTTTCATGACAAAATAGATGTGTGTGACAGAAAGTAAGATTCTATAGCACAGAATTCATTCTATCAACAAAATAAATATACAGTTCCACAAAACTGATAAAATATCCATTCTGTGAAACAACACTGTCAATCAAATTCCTAAACCAATAAGAAACAAGCATATTCATTATCCAATAATATGCAGGTTTTAACTGGAGTCAATTTACTGGTCTCCCCACTGTTTTAATTTGTCTATAAAGTATTCACACACATGCACACGCACACATTATTCATATTAGCAGCATAACTACTGGGTGAAGGGCCCCTCGGTAAAGTACAATACAGCAGATATTTATAGAAGCAATGTAACTCAGTATATCTGAGATAAGTACAATATAAACCATCTAACTTAAGTTCCTCCCTCCAAGGATACCAGCTGATTCACATCAATACACTACAACATGATTTTTCACAACTCTACATAATTTCCCCGCCGTAGTAATGACTCTAAGAAAATTGTAGATGATTGTTAGACTCCAATGTTTGGCTTCCTCCTATTATTATGTAAAATATTGTACTAGTTAGCTTACAGCAGACTCTTAATAATGTGCTTATCCATAGTTCAACTACTACATTATTTAACCACAGGGGAAAAAATTCCAGTAGGCCCCTCTTTGGGTGCACCACCCCCAACCCCAATAGCGGATGCAAGGAGGAAGAAGGGGGTATGCAGTGTGCATTAGGCTGGCAGCGGTGGAGAAGTTGGCAACTGAGGTGAGGGGCTACTGGGGTGGCAGCCCTGCTGAACCCTGGACACCCCGGTGCAACACCACGTAGACACATAATACATCATATAAATAAATGATGATCCCCCTGAAGTAACAGTATGTAAATGATCCCTTTTGTTTGCACATAGTACTCATATATGTTGTAGTTGAACTACAGCTAACTAGGATACTGCTCATAAGGCCTACACATCATACTATACAAGCAGCCTGTCTGCAACAATTTCTGAAGTGGCTGAATCACATGGCTATGCGTATTATGTAGTAGTTGAACTATAGCTAAGCACATTATTAATAGAGTGCTATCAGCTAACTGCTGCAATATTATGGCTAGGAGGAGGACAGACATTGGAGCCTAACACTCATCTACAAAGCTTATTAGGGTCACTACTACAGTGGGGGAATTATACAAACTTGTGCAACTTCATATTGTAGCGTAAAGATATGAGTCAGCTGGTATCCTTGGGGGAGGAGCTTATGTTATATGGGTTTGTGCTCTACTCACTGGTGTATTTATAAGTGTCTCACATATAGTGAGTTACACTGCTAGTATAAATATCTGTTTGTATATTGTACTATACCTAGGGGCCCCCACATGAGTGGTTATTCTGCTAATGTTAGAGTTTTTTTTAAATAATGCTATTAATTTCTTATGTTTTATTGATTTGTCAGGGGTAGGGTTGCTACCTGGCCAGTATTTTGCCAGTCTAGCTAGTAAAATACCAGGCAAGGCCATTATTGCAAATTTACCAGTCTACCTGTCATTCTACCTCCAGCCTATCCTTAACCTGCCCAAAATTCCTAATCAAGCCAGGTTGTTATTGCCCATACACATAGGGTTTCTGTTGCTCCGCCTCCAGCCTGCCCACCTATATCACTAATCCAACTCCTTCTGCATCACGTTGTTGTCTCACCCCCTCCATGTCACCAATTTGCCCCTCAGGGTCCTACTCCCACTCCCTTAGCTTCAGAAAGAATCTTTTTTAAAAAAAAGGGGGGTGCAATCATAATGAGGGGATATTAGGCCTATTATAATGATGGGAATAGCTGACTTACCTCAGGGTATCATATTTATGTTTTGAATGCTTTAATTTCAAATTCATTTTTAGCTGCACAATCCATAGAAACATCATTAGATCAGTTTTGTACCACAGAATCATTACAGCATTAGGGTGAAGACACACAGAGCTACTAGTAGCAGCTACTTGTAGTTGCTACTAAAATAGACAATTCTGATCATTAACTGATAATTGTCTCTACATGTTTTTTAGCAGAGGCAATGTTCAGTATTGTCTATGGCAGTGTATTTTTTGGTGTTTAGTAGCTGTAAAAAAAGTAGCTGCTACTAGTAGCTCTATGTGTCTTCTCCCTTATAGTTCTCATCTCCCTGTGAGACATTCAATTTAAGACCCTGTAGGTTTAACAGCTGCCCTCTTAAGAGTGTTTGTTCTTTGTTAATGGTTATTGCTATGCAGCACAGCCGGCACTAGAGGGTGCCTCTATATCAGGCACATCATCTATTCATTTTGTTTATAGAATGAATTTTGTGCTATAGAATCTTCCTTTTTGTCACAAGCATCTATTTTGTCATAAAATCTAGCTTGGAATATGCTAGTCAGTTACACCATTATATATTTTGTGCAAAGTTCTGTTTTACATAATTCATTCTGTAAAAAACTTGTTCTGCTGTATGGATGTTATACATTTGTGAGACAGAATTTTGTTAAAATTTACAGAATGGAGTTTGTAATATAATTATATCCGTTTGTGCATAAAATTGATTATTTTCACAGAACTATGTCTTTTGTACACACATTCATTCTGTGTACTGGGGATTGTCCTTTGTATACAGAATGTATTTTTGTAGACAAAATGTACTTTGGACAAACAGCACCCCATACAAGTCTGGGTTTTATTTTGATAAAATGGGTGGTGTGGTAATTAGGATTGTGACCTAAAAGTGGGAATGGTCAAAACATTTTTACCTTGTGAAGCCCAGCAGGGCAAAGGGAGTCAATTGGATCTTTGCTCAGGGCCCACCGAGGCCTTAAAGGAATACTCTCTTGGGAAAACATGGGTTTTTTTTCAAAACGTTTTTTTCAGTTAATAGAGCATTTTTTAAAAGCACAGATTTTTTTTATATATAATTTTGAAATTTCACATGGGGCTAGCCATATTCTTTATTTCCTGGGGTGCCACAGCCATGTGACTTGTGCTTTACTACCCCCTCCCTTCCCCTCCCCACCAGCAGATCAGCAGAACAATGGCATGGTAATAGCTCTCTGACACCTGTATTGCTAAAAGCGGTAGATATCAGAATAGCACTCAATAGTAAGAAATCCAAGTCCGGCTTGTGACTCCTCCAGTTACATGGGAGTAGGACAAGCAATAGGTTATCTGAAAGCAGTTTTTAATGTGTATCACCGGCTTTTTCTGAAAGCTCAGAATCAGGCACAATGCACTAAGATGGCTGCCTACACACCAATATTACCATTAAAAAAAATATTTGTTTATTCAAGAATAACATTTTAAATGGTAGAGTGAATGATTTGCTATGTAATCAGTGTCATTTAGAAATAAAAAGTATACAAATCATGACAGAGTCCCTTAAGCCTTTCCCTCCCAAGCCTGTATGTGCTACGTTCTTGCAGGAAATGGCTTTACCTGGCAAGCACGTAGTGCCTGCATTATTTGTAGTAAAGGCTTTTGCTGCCAGTGCAGAGAGTCAGATGTGCTCCCAACCCCCTCTGCAATAAGCCAAGGGGACTGCCAAGTTGGGCCTGCAACCTCTAACAGCAGACAAGATTGGCCATGTGTCTGCTGTTAGAGCTTCCTTCTCCAGCCATCCAGCGCCCGCCCACACACTTCCTGCTTCAAAGACTCTGTGATCCTGGGACCCTTTATCACTACCAAGGACACCCCTTCTCACAGAAATGGTAAGTGGCCTTTTTTTACACATATGTACACGCAATACACCTTTTACTTATTCTAGATTCTGCTTTTCTAGCTTTTTTTTGCTTTTGCACTACTTTTGAACATATTTACACACTCACACACTTTTTAGAAGTGTGCACAAATTATACACACCTCATTCACATTTAGGTGTATGTGCAACATTTTTAGGGGATTTTTCAGAAAACTTTAGAAAAACTTTGCCATTTGGTTGTTCGGTGTAAAAAGATGTCTTTAGCTATTTTGAATTCATTGGGTTTCTGGGGGTCTCTGTACAGTTAGGGGGTCTTACGGCACATAATACACTGTCAGGGGGCTCTTTATGCAAAAGCTGAGTTGGCAGGCAAGAAAATTCATATTCACTATTTTTATTTGGTGTCAGTACAAACCTCAAATTTTTGTGTATCTATGCATATTAGGCATCAAACTGTTCATTAGACTTCATACTTCATATTTTGGCTGATTTGCCTTTGTATGTAAGAAATTGTGTGACATAAATGTCATAAAAACTGCTATATTTAGGAAAGTGTTGGAGCATTGGAACTTTGATGTAGAAAGGTGTCTTTACACATGTTGGATTTGTAAGAATTTGTACTTTTCAAAAATATATAGTATTCTAGGGTCTAGGAGTTAGCAGCCAAGAAAATTCATATGCACTATTTTTTATTTGCAGTCCATATATATCACATACTTTGGTAAATTTATGAACATTGGACATCAAACTGTTCAGTAGACATCTGTCATTTATATTTAGGGTGACATAACAGAAAATTCATAAAAACCGCTAATTTTAGGAAAGCTTTGCAGATTAGTACTTTCCTGTAGAAATGCATCTTTAACCATGTTGGATTCATCAAAAAGTGTACTTTCAAAAAATATATGGTTTTCTTGGGGTATTTGTACTTAGGGGGTCTTATAACACAGGCTGCAGAAACTGATTTGGCAGGCGATAAAAATCCTTATGCTCTATTTCATCTGGTTCAGTACATACCACAGCCTTTGGTATATCAAACTGTTCAGCAGACCTCTGGCATTCGTATTTGGAGTCACGGGTCTTTTTTCCAAAATTCCTTCTGCTTTGCATTCCACACATGAGGATGATATGTATCTCTTCTACCTAAATGCTTTTCTCATAGATACAGTATCTGAAAAGCATCTTACAGCATTTAACCACAAGGTGGCAGGTTCCCCAACCAGTAACATTTTTCAGTTTTCAACCATAACAGTATGTGAACTGCTGCCCAAAAACTTTCTTACACACCATATGGAACTTTATGGTCTCTTTCAGGGGACCCATTTGGAAGGGGCAATCCTATGAACTGCTTTAAAGGAACAGTAACATCAAAAAATGAAAGTGTTTTTTAAAGTCCTAAAAATATCATGTATTGTGCTACATTGGTAAAACTAGTGTGTTTGCTTCAGAAACCCTGCTATAGTTTATATATATAAACAAGCTACTGTGTAGCATTATTATGTCTATCATAATATATATACATATATATATACATACAGAAACAAAAGGAGCACACCCTTCAGGCAATCGAATGCCCTAGGTGCTGGTCAAAAAAATTCAATAAACAAACAGAGTACTGCTCTGTCCCTGAGGAAGAGCACAGTTGGTGCTCGAAACGTCGGATCTTTTTCAATAAACCTTTTTTGTTTTTTCATAAAGTCCCTATGTGTGCGGTACTCTGTTTGTTTACATATATATACATATATTTTTTTTAAAAAGGCAGTCCAATGTGCAGATTTTGTAAATGTCAGTACTGCTAGATATAACATCCATACAGAATAAAGTTTGAAATAAGTAGTTCTTTACTAAAAACATGGTCCTGAGGGTGAGGGGGCTGCTGCTTGTTACATAGGCTGCATTTGTGATTTCACATGAGCTGCTTATACCTAACTGCTTTTCCTCAAAGGAAATTAGGCCGCCATTATAAATCCGTGACTTTATTTGGAAAGTAAAGATGTATTTTTATCTGCACATTTCTGTTTACTTGTTTGTGCTTGTTCGGAAGACTACAATCTAAAATCACATTGACTTTCTTGAAAGTCTACACTAAACCTAAACTTTAGTTGTAATACAGTATACCTTTGAAGACATACTGTAAACAAAGTGTTATTTTGCCTGTAGAACAAAAGGTTAGATTGTATTTGGCAAAAATGTTTTATTTTAGTACTAGAAATGAGAGAGGCTTGTCAAAAATTGCATTAGAGACAGATCATTCATTTTTGCATTGGCATTTTGCAGCATTTTATGTAAATCATAGCAAATTGGTTTTTTGCAAACATGATATTGAAATCTTGGTAGGTTTTAAGTGTTGAGTTTTTTATTATTATTTTGTGATAAACAAAGAAATCAGGCAAAACACACAAATTAGTACATCTGACCCTAAAGGTTTTTTTTTTTTAGCCCTGGTCTGCTCAAAGGCTCCATAGACTTCATTATATGACATCATCATTTTATTTCAATTCAAACCCTCTAACATGCTGTATAAGATATAATTGGCCCACTACATGTAATACATTGGGCAGCAATTGTCAAACGGTGTTTAGAAAAAGGTCCATGGTGTCAAATACATTTGTGTAGAGAAGAAAATTGACTTTTAAATCCATGAATCTGGCATGTTGCCTTGGAAAGATTTTCTACCACGGTGTGAAAATTCTTGGCTGTGGATCTATTGATCAGTTTCTGGTTGGCTCTTCCAGTGAAAATCAATTTCTGCTGCTTTCTCTGAAGTGAAATATCACCATTTGGGATTTGACACATCTCTCTGGTCACTGTGAGTTATTGCGACAAGGGAAACACGTTGTGAAAGTTTTCTGCTTGATTTAATGAGATTCTCTTTGTAGGGAGGATTGTAACAAGACAATACTGATTGTGCGGCATTGATTGCTATATGAAATGGTGCATCCCTTTATTTTAATTGGAGCGAGGCAGGAGACGTTGTTCAGTCTACTGTAACTCTTTCTGGTCCACTGCAACCTAAGCAGCAGAACTTCGCTGAAGTGATTAATAATAGCATTATTTGATAGAACTATATACTTCAACTCCAACTTCATACTCTTTCCTAAGCAAGGATTTTTGTCATTCATTTTGTATAAAAAAAAACCCTGTGGTTTAATTCCTGTAACTTATATGGCACCAAAATATTCTGTAGAGATTTCCAGAGAACCATTCACACCCTGCCCAGATGAAATCTCATTTAAGCCCATAAGTGCAGTGTGCTAAGTGCAATTTTAAGTGCAGTTGCACATTTTTTTTCCCATAATGCCAAATTTTCCAGCCAGAATTTCAGAGTAACTGCAGTCACAAAGGGGTGATGCACCTGACGTTGTTCTAGTGCTTGTCTAGTCATTTTTACAAATGTGTGATAAATGATGAGTGCTAAAAAAAAATATACGTGCTTCTTTTTAAACTAGTGACAGGAAACATTGGGGCTGGGCGGAAGATTATTTTGTCTTATGGTATAATAGATATAATTTAAAAGCCTGCATATACATTTGAAGACTTTCTCTTAGAGGCATCTTGTAATAAAGAGAGTTATTTATAGCCTGTATGTTAGCAGTATATAAGCAGGCAATTTTTATTTTCTTATGGCTTTGAAGAGGTTAAGCGAAGCTTAGCTGCCTGTACAGAAGACTGAAGGAAGGGTGAGGGGTAGACGCCATCATGAATCATTTAATGACCAATCCATCCATTTCACACATGGTTTCATGAGCTCCTACCCTAGGGACCTAAAAACCTCAAACTGGTCCTATTAGATAGTATGGATGGGCATAATTGTAAGTTGCAATTAGGTGCAAAAAGGAGTTGCCTGATGATGTGGTGTGATCTAGTCATTTTTACAAATGTGTGATAAACCTATGCTTTACTAAATAGTAGGGCTCAAAAAATCATGAAGATTTGCACATTAGAAAGTAATGCACAAAATGCATTTGTGTCTAGCGATGTAACTTATAGCATCACAAAACACAGAAAGAAATCGCCAGCGCTCGGTCTAACCCACGCTGTAGCGTTGACCAGCTGCTAGAAACACACTATTGTGCCAGCGCTCGGTCTAACCCACAATCTGGAGTTGACCAGCTGCTATAAACGATAAAAAGCCATTAATTATACAAAAAAAAAGAAAGTTTGGCTGCGCTTAGTTTGCCTTTAAAAATAACTTTTACAAAAATTAGGTGTTTTTTTCTGTTTTGATATTGCTAGCTTATGAGTTGCAAGGCCCACTATGCAAAAGAACCCTGTTCTTTACTCCTGCCCTTAATCATGCCTAAAGTAGAGGATTCTCTATTAGCATTGTACCCACATGCACTAATTTGCACCAACTAAACATTTGGAGGGCAGAATGTCTGTCCCCTACCAACATGACACCCTTAAATGAGAAGGAAAGGCATATTGGCAGTTTATTGCCAATAGATTAGTCACAATAGTGTAAATTAGAGCGCTATATTTATTCTGTATAAAGCTTTACCATACCTGAATAAACAGCCCTAGAAGCTCCCTCTGTTTAAGATAGCTACCAGCAACCAGAACTGCAGCTTCCAGTAGCATAGATTATACAGCACAGAGGGGGGTGGGGGTGGAGAGTTGAGATGGGAGGGGGAGAGAGAAGCAAACTGAGCAGACTCATGCCGTGCCCTGAATGATTTTTCAGAAAAGCCTGACACAGAAGATCATGTATACAGAAGGAAAGAAATGCAGTGTTTCTTTTAGAGGAGGCACAGTTCTGGGACTCTGGGATTCTGTGGGATTTTGGGAAAACCAAGACAAATTATTGAGATGTTGGACTGTGAAAGTGAGTGAAATTTTGGATTTTTTTCTTTACACTTTTTAGCAGTAAGTTTTATGGATATATGTATATAATCTGCCTACATTCCATTTATTAACTTTTTTATTTATTAATTCAGAAGGTAAATGCCTTTTAGTAGGACCACGTTTGGCCTAGAGTCACCACTGCAATGCTTCTTTTTTTTTTTTTTTAAAGCAAGTAACCTTGTCTAACCTAAGTTAGAATATGGCTATTGGTAAGCTTCTACTATAACCACAGGGAACTACAGATTCGCTGATGATAGTAGGTAGGTCAACAGTTTAATTTGTTGTAGAAGTTGTTTTTGCAAGACATAGCTGTTCATGAATGATAGGGATACAGTAGCTGTAGATACTTGCACCACCTACAATTGTAACCATACCATACCCCTATGCTCCCTACAGACCAGTTCAAGGACCACAGGTTTTAAGGGTAGTTTCTGCTACTGTGGATACTGTGTGTACAGCTGCACAAATGGATATTGACATCTGTGTCTAAATTCATTATCAGCAATAACTGTCCTAGCTGTTTTAGAATATGGTCTGTTTATGTCAGACTCACATAGAGGAAAGTCTCTTATGGTTTCAAAGAAAGAATATCTGTACTCTTCAGATCAGTGCATTGTAGAAAGTTAGGTGCTATGCCCAACATGAGATCCTGGGAAAGTTGCTGCTGAAGATTGGTAACAGTTGCCAGGAGTTATAGAACAACAATATCCAGTATCCTATAAATGCTGTACAAGAATTAAAGAAAATGGTGCAATAAGCTTTGCCGCTAGCAAGTCAAAGATGATCTGCATAACTATGCACAGACTTCTGACCAGGCTGCATTTGATGTTATGTGCCTTAACACCTCAAAAACTGCAATATCATATAACATATGAACCCCTCTCATTCCATCTGTACTTAATAAAATAGCAGTAATGTTTTATTAACAGATACCAACACATCCTAACATGTCATGGGCAGTAAAAGTTTAAACTAAAATATATATATATATATATACTATAAGGGCAGCATGGCAGCCCCTCAACAAACCTCTTTACCTCTAGATGCTGACCTTTACTCAGATTCCTTTCTACCCCATACAGGTATATATGAGATTTAATGGGCTGAATATATTAAAAACAATATCCGTTGTTTAACTTTCGACTTCTTTGTTTACTTAATCAGTTATTATATGCCTTCTTGCAGATCTTGACAGAAAAGCAACATTTTTTCTCTTATGCTGCCTTGGAAAAGTGCTTTTTATGTGTGTGTTGTACAGATTTTAAAGGGGGATTAATTGCTAGTTAATCAGCCACAACTTATGACTATCTGGGGCTGCTTTACCTTAGACTGTGTCCACCCATCCAACTCTCTGGAATCAAGGTTCTTATTATTCTTATTAATTCTAATGTAGTAGCAGAGGGCATCCATTAGAGCCAAACATACAAAACATTTTACTTGTATAAGAAACAATTCTTGGCTGTTGACAGTATCACTTTAACTCATGTCATTATGAAATTAATGTGATTTGTGCTACCTGCTGCTTTGTCAATCTATCTGCTTTGCGGTGTGATAAATTATTTAACTAAGGATGCACCAGATCCAGGAATCTGAATTTGAACCATTAAAGTAAATTTATTGTACAGCACTGTGGAATATGTTGGTGCTTTATAAATACATGTTATAATAATAATGTACTTTAAAGCTCTGGACAAGTGAAAGCAACAATTTTGTGTTAAAATTTTTCTCAGTACACCAAAATCTTTGTGGAGGATCTTGTATTCAGCCAAATCTAAAAAACTGCCACTGCATGAACCTTACCTGGGTTCTCTAAGGGCTCTAGCACACGGGGAGATTAGTCGCCCGCGACAAATCTCCCTTGTCACGGGCGACTAATCTCCCCGAACTACCATCCCACCAGTGAAAATGTAAGTCGCCGGTGGGATGGTACATGCTGCGCAGGTGATTTCGTCAAATCTGCGAAGTTGTCTCGCGAGACATTTTCGGTGATTTGGCGAAATCGCGCCGCCGCGTGTGCCATCCCACCGGCGACTTACATGTTCGCCGGTGGGATGGCAACTGATGGCAACTCGGGGAGATTAGTCGCCCGCGAACAGGGAGTTTTGTCTCGGGCGACTAATCTCCCCGTGTGCCAGAGCCCTAACAGTTCCATAGATATTGTAACTTAATTACAAATCTACATTGCTCTAGTTAAACAAACAACATTCATTCTTCAGTTATGTTTGTATTTTTAAAATAAAACTGAACAATAGGAGCACCAATTAAGGTGACCATACATGTAGCACCCATTGGGCGCAGGAAAGATCATTTGTTTTCCTCACTGATGTTCAGGGCTGAATATGGAGGTAGAAAAAATAGGAATTCTACCTCTATCTGGTGATTCAGCACTTAATGTAGATTATGCTCAGGCACCTTCAACAGCACCCGATCAAAATCTTTTAACCCGCCTGATCGAGGAGACAACCAATATCCACAGCCTTTGTGATATCGGTCTTCTCGTCAAGCCGCCATACACGCATTGAATATTGTAGAAAACAAGGTTTTGTATGATACTATCGGTGCGTGTATGGCCAGCTTAAGGATAACCTAATGAACCTGCTCTTGAGCAGCTATCAGCTAAATATCCACCTTTTGGGTACCCTGATGTCATCACAGACCCAGACTGGCATTCTGTGGATTCTGGCAAATGCCAGAGTGGCTGCTACTAGATGCCATAGTCAGTCACTATTTAGTTTGCTGGTGGGGGCTGTTTGGGCCTCTGCATACTTGGAATGTCAGGGCCTATTTTAAATTACAGCCAATATCACCAATAGCCTTTATTATTATTTTAGAACTATGTAAATATATATATAATATATGTATGGCTGGAACTAGGGGTAGGAATAGTAAGCACATGCCTATGATCACATGAAACTGCAGCTTAGCAAATGACATGGGTGGGATTGTTATCGAGATGGGGGGCCTGTTGTGACAATTGGGTGTAACCACAAATGGCAATGTTGTGGTGAGGCAGCATGCAGACAGGCAGGCAAGTGAGGAGGGGTGGCAAGCAGAAGCGGGTGCAATAGGTACTTGGTGTGGTTTCACATATTTTTATCCACAAATTTGTTAATTCATAAAACCAATTATTTGCCTTTTTTTTGTTTACACACCTCCTGTGGAAAACAAGTATTGGATTTGTGAACACATATGTCAACTGTGCATTGTCTTTTCCCTGCATTTTACTTATAAATAAGGTTTCCCAACTTGTCAGCAAAATCATTAATACATAGCAGAAATCAATTATTGCCAATTACACGAGAAGCTGATGTTACTGAATGTTCTGAAGATTCAGATATCGTCAATTTTCCCTTAGTCTGTTTGTTGTGATCATGCTGTAATTTTCAAACACCCCTCTGTCAAACTGTCAGCAGTGTATGAGTTTATTCATTAACAGACAGCATAATATTGATATCAGCCAGGATGGTGCAGTCATTTGTTGGGGATTAAAACAAAATATGCTTTAGAATTTTGGATATATATGGTAGCCTGCTGATTCCAACCAATCTCCATGCACTATGGATATTGTTTATTTCGGGGCTTGGCCTATTTTAAAATCTTTTCTGCCTATGCACCATATCTGTGTAGGGACCCATAGGGTTAAATGGTCCCTATGGCTTTAAATCCTTACAGGTTTAGTTCCCTTAGTTGCTGGGCAGAAGGGAATGTATCTAAGTGAGTTCATTAACATGTGTGCTATTGGTTAGAAGGTATAGTGACCACATCCTGCCTGACTTTGGTATAGTGTTGGGAGAGGAGTGGCACCTTCCTGTTGTTTGCTTCCACCTTAGGGACAAGATGGATGTGTGCTGAGAGCCCAGGCCCAGTTAAGTCGGGGAACAGGGCCCCGTGAATGAGGCATTAGATAGTGGCAGGTGTAGCTCCCTTTATAGTACACTCTAGTCCTCCTGCCTTACACTCCTGTAAGGCAGTTAGGGTTGAGCTAGAATGAGCAGTATGAGCTCCTGCATAGGATTTGCAGTTTTTCTGGAGATAGTTCTCCCAGGCCACATTGCCTGTAGTGTAGGGATCCAAGTGAATAGGGAATCAGGATAGAGAATTCCCTGAGGGATCCACTACAGGGTGTGTCGCAAAGGTGAAGGGAGATTCCTGCCAGTCTGCCAGCAGGAGAGTGTTAGTCTGAATATACACTCGGTATGTGTTGCATGTACCAATGGCCTCTGAAGCTGTATTGTGAGTAAACTCTGTGGATGTTCAATAAATACTTATTACTTTGTTATTTGCAAGAACCTCTGGCGCCCTCTGTTTTCATTTTTCTGCATAGCAGCAAGAGAGGTGTAGCTGCACAACACCCTCACCTTCCTCTTCCACTTAGCGAAGGCCCATTCTGGGTAAGAGAGTACAGTGTAACCCATGTTCTACTGGTACTAGTCCGGGAAAGCAGCTATTGAGCTCAAATAGAGGTTACATCTGCGTTAGCAGAAATTGAACTGAAGTGGACAGCTCTTTACTTTCTGCTCTTCCAGTCATTCAGGTTACTATTAATTATATGCAGACCTCTGTATCTTTTATTTGGAGAAGATGCCTTTATGATTGGCACACAGCTGATAAAACACCAGCTGAGACCTTTGCTGGTATTGGGGTTGAACCAGACAGCGTGGTTTTTGAAGTAGTTGTCCTTTTCAAAACCTACTATTCTTAAACCAGCCAAAAGTCAACACTTTAGGGCCGATTCATTAAAGTGTGTTAAAACGAGAGCTATTTATAACATACGTTAAAATTTTTATCGCTTCTTATTTTTTGCAACTTAACGCACTATTCACTATAGGATACTTGCGTTAATTTAGACGCGATGTTGTTTGCGTTATTTAACTCGCGATGAGTGGTTTAGTCATGATAATATCGTATTGGTGATCTGAAAATCACAACATTTTCATATTTAATGATCGTAAACGCCTGGATCCTGGATTCCGACTTTGATCCTTCTGTGCATGATTTTGGAAGCCTCCCATAGGACTAAATGGCACTCTGCAGCTCCAACCTGGCCAAAGGAAAGTCACGATACCGAAGCTTGAATGAATCCGAAACTTTCGTACTCAGCGCAACAATACGATTTTTTCGCACAAATTTTGTCGAAAAGTACGATAAATCGCAGAAAATACACTAAAAGCGTTCATATATTAATAATTGTCCCCCATACTTGAAAAACTCCCACTGCCAAGTCCATGTTGTGTTGCCAAAAGCTCACAAACCACAATTTTCTATAATTACCGCCTGCCCCAAGTAGGTGTTAATTTTCGCACAGATTAATGCAATATTTAGGGCATCTAACGCTTCTTATGTGTTTGTGAATGCTTTAGTATTATTTCTATGTGAGAATGAACGCAATCCGTTAAAATTAATGCCTTGCCGATCATGCGTTATTTAGCCTATGCGATATGTGTTTTAACGCATGTAATAATACTTAAACAAATCGTGTGTTATTTTTTGCGTCAATTTTAACGCAAAAAAGCATGCTATAACGCTTATTGACCTTTAGTGAATCAACTCTATTGTGTGACATCATAACCTTGCCTCCAACATCACTGGTCCTCCTCTATTTGTTGCAGATAAGATTGTTTGTTTTAAGAGCTGAATCATCAAATGTGACGATTCAGAATTAATGTTCGGGTGCCTTCAAAGGAACTAGATAAAAATATTTTTATCCTGTTCGATCAGCAAGATGACTGATATCCAAGGCTTTTGCTGATATCGGTTGCCTCCCGCCATACACGCACGGAATATCATACCAAACCTTCTTTTGTACTATAATATCGGTGCCTGTAGGATTGCCTTCTGGCCTGTATTAGATGAAAATATAGGAAGGCTGATTTTTCTTTCCAAAAAAGGTGATCAACCCTGATCCCTGTTTCCAGTGTGGCCAAGAAAAAACTGAATCTGCTTGTATCTGTCCGTGTGTTTGAGTCTGAGAGAGGAAATGGAATCAGAGTGTGTAGGAGAGAGAGCCTGATGAGTCAGGCTGCGTGTGTTGGAGTGTATGTGTGTATCTATTTCAAATATTTCATTGCATTTTTTTATTGTAAATACTTGTACCTTTATTGCACACTTTTATTATATTTAATATTTGCATTTTTTTTTTGTCTATTTAAAGTTGGGAGGAACACGGGTCAAAAAAATGTCATTACGGTAATGATGCTTCATTGTTATTTGTATATGACAATAAAACTTGAAACTTGAATCTATGTTACTGTGCAGTAAATAAGAAGCACCGATATATCAAATCATAGTGTAAGCCCTTCTGTATGTATACATGTATGCATGTTCTATTTTTTGAATTTCACTTCCAGCAAATTTATTTTGCAGGCCAGTTTCCGCAGTGATTGGCAGGTGTGCATATTGATTTGCAGTTATATTGTATCACAGTATCATGCTTTGGTAATTCTTTAGGTAAGTGGCCCATCCACTACATCCTGGAATATTTCCTGTGGATGCCCAGTGCCTTGGGTAAGGAGAGATTGACGCCCCCTGAACATCTATGATTCAAATGCTACTGCAAGGTGGAGCCAGGGTCTGCATTTAAATCTCTGCTCACTGTCGGATCTCTGGTAGGAGAGCAGGTGGGAGCGGGAATTTAAATGCAAACTGATCTGGTGGATGCATCAAGCTGGCAGACACATCAGCGTGCAGGGAAGGGGAAAGGTGGGAATGGGACTAGGTGGGTATGCTACTCTGCGCCAGGCTCTCCCTAAGATTTTTTGGCAGGGGGCCCAACGCCCCTGATTATGCCACTGATTCTTGCCAGCCGTAAGGAACTGGAGACCTTCTACAATATCTCTTGTTAGTACAACTATCAGGGGTTACATTCTGTTCCATTTTTCATTAGCATTATAGCAAGATGGATTTTTATTAATGCTGGGGTTTTTCTTTAAATCAGTAACAGTACAACAGGACCCCCTACATTTCCTTCACCCTGATAAACGTGGTAGGAATTCTCATTTCACTATATTATAAGGCTGATAAAATTTCAAAGTTAAATTTGGGAACACACAGTTAGGAGCAGGCCATGCAAAAAAATCTATAGGCTATGTCCATTTTTTCTCTACTTCTTTGATGCTTGTGTTGCTCCCCAAGTCTTTTTATATTTGACTGTGGCTCACAAGTAACAAAGGTTGGGCATCCCTGCAATAGACTATTGACTTGTTGAACAGGGCCATTTTTACCTCTTGTATCTGTTGTATACGTGCCATGTACTTTTTGTACAACAATGCAGAATTTTGTTAATAATATAAATAATAATTTTAATAATAAAAATATAATAATAGATTTTCTGTCTATGCATAGACAGCACTTTACTTAAAGTAATCAATTCACTTTACAGTGTTTCACTCCAGTAACTAGACAAACTGTGCTATTTTTGGTTCTGGCTCACAAAACTGCTGAAGGAATATTTTTTCTATTCATTGCTTGGGCTGTGTTTGAAATCAGGCTTCATATGTTAAAATAAACCTTTATTTTTTTTTTATCACAGGAGGTCACTACAATCTGCCATTACTATGAGTAAAGGGTAACCCAAAGCTGAAAGGTGCTGGTAACTCTACTTGCTGACCAGAGAGCCACAGGAGTTATGCAAACTTACCATATTTCTTTACAGGAAAATGCTTTGAGTATTTGTTTGTTTTTAATAGTTAACAAAATTTTCAACCAATTTTTGCAATGCTGTATAAACAGAGGCATTGTATGTAATTGTCTCATCTCTTGGTTTTGCATACATATAACACTTCTCTGTTGCATGGGTATTTTTGGATATTTTTTCCCTCCTTAGAGGGGGTCCTTAGAAATATATCAGGATTATGTCACTATCAATTTTATAAGCTCCTGTGTGGGAAGCATATCACTGCAAGTTGCTCAATTGCTTTACCACAGACCACTGTTACTGATCCTTTAGAAGTTCTTTCCTCGAAGCCTTAAAAGTTGACATCAGGCTGGTTGAAGGCGGGGAAAAGTTCTGATAGGCTGAAGACAAATGTAAACATTCCCAGCCTATTAATTTATCCTGCTCTCAAAGAAAAGCATTGTCTGCTGGGACATTGAAAAAAGAAACTGAATTGAACTCCAACACAGGTCTGTTGGGTCCCCGGTGCAGCAGAGGGACATGGAGGTCAGCAAAGGAGGTTTGCAAAACACGGCTGCACAGTGCAGTTCTGATATACTCCATGTAATTAACTTCTAGGTGAAAAAGACACCAGGATTGGATACCAGAAGTAGCTTTCTGAGCATTTAAAAATATATGTTGAACACCAAGAGGAATTGTACACTCTACTAACTTTTTTTTCCAGTATTTGTGGTTGTGAAGCCAAATGTGGAAAGTGTCACTATCACTTTAAGCAAGATGGGTCCTAGAATAGTGGGTAGTGTATAATCCATTCACTTGGTGGTTTCTTTAAATAAGCATAACACTGGGTCCCAGAATCACTGCAGTGTACTTTCTATATATTCAGTTTGGCTGTGGCTTTAAGCAAGCATAATTCAAATGAAGAGCTCCTGAAGAGCTAAGTAACATATATTCTAGATTCCATGAAAGCCAGTACATTAGTCTCAGAACCATTATGGTCCATGCTCCATTACAACCATACATTAACATATATTGGCCATAATGCCAAGAGGACATTACCTGAAACTCTTAGAGATACTTTTTGGGCTACTAAGTAAGGAGAGTAATCTCCTCATTACCTTCAGGTGAATGTTGCACAGACATAGGAATCACATGATTACCGTCACCTCTTCAGAGGATACCCATAGCCTAACTAAATAAATGAATCTACTGATAATTTCCCTTGTCTATCCATAAAAATATAGAGGGGTGTCACATACACCGCTGCTATTAGAAACCAGGCCAAGAAGACATATAGATCCAGGCGAAGTGATAATAGCCTACCTGATCGAGAAGATACAGTACTGAGGAATCTAAGCAAACAAGGTTATGTGCTGGGGGGTAAGCAATCTAACTGACCAAAACTCTAATCCGCTGAACACATTATTAGCAGGCCTAATCCTTTCTCAAGGTAAAAAAAACACTACTTCCAATAGGAGCATAAGGAACAATAGCAAAAAAGGGAAATATGTGCTCACCACTAAACAATTTTAAGACAATAAGGTTTAAAACTGTTAAGTGATGAGTACAATTTTCTCTTTTTTTGCCACAATTTTACAGGAGCAGCGGGCAGAATTGTGCTGTAGCTCCCATATTTTCCAGCTAAAGTCCTATCCTATGTTTCCACACACCTTGACATTACTCCTAGGGGTGACTAATTTTGTAATATGGCTGTGCTTAAGCAAATTAGGATGTTAGTGAACTGAACACATACACAAGACCCTATTAGTGGAAAGGTGCTACTCTGCACAGCTGGAAGGGACAGACCAATATAAGAGGTTTCTTGGGAGGAGAATATAAGGATAATTTATTATGCTAGACATGGCATATAAGTGGACACTTAAAGACAGCTCAATGCATGGAAATAAAATGTTTATCTTTTTTTGTGTAAGGCTAAAAAAAGTCTTTTATTATGATTATCTTTATTATTATTAAATGACAATGACATGCTGTGTAGTTTATCACTTTCATTGTTACATAATATTTTTCCGTAACACCAAGTGTCAATTAGATATTCAAAGACCTCTGTTTCTTTGATCACTGTTATTTACAATATTTCTGTTCATTAATTAGCAAAAAAAGGAAGGAAGGAAGAAAAAGAAACAAAGTAATAAGATATAGAAATGCTACAAGGGAGAAAAGAAGCATAATTTATTTTATTCTTATAAAAATAAAATCTCCTCTTACATTAAGGGGATGCTTGATCCAGCAAACACTGTAGCTTTACTGCCATGCCGAGTGCTTGGTTAAACTGCACTGACTTAGGGAGGGCATTATTCCCTGCACTATGAGTTCAGGGATCTGAGTCTTTTAAGGTAATGGACTCATGGTCACTGGTATGAGCTGCAGAAGATCATTTTTTGATCCCATTGTTCAGATTGCAGGCAGGGTAAACCATCTGTATATATATAGTCAACTAATTGTTTAGGGGGTGTGTGCAGCTGCTTGAAAACCATTGCACCCACAACTACTTCTTGGGATATACTGTATATTGTACGAAGCATAGGATAACCTACAGTGACCACCTTGTACAAGATGAGAACATCATTCATGGCACAATTCCTGTGAAATCACAACTCTGAACAATACACTTTTTTATCTCAGCCACTACTATTCCAGTGAAAAATATGTAAGATATTTCTTCCTTTTCCCTGAGAAATCACGGTGCAACACACAGTTAAAGGCTCAATCCACAGAACAAAAGTTCAATATATACTTTGTTATATACAATGATGGACCCCCTGATGACCCCTTTCGTCAGAACAGCCCTTTGCATTGATAAAACTAGCACTGTTGTTACTAGATGATGTTTAGAGATATTACAGTATTGATACAGGCAACATAGTGTGGTTGGGGTACAATACTGTAGACTGGCTAGTACAGAGACATCAGGTGTATAAAGGTCATTTTGGTACAGGCTATCACAGAGCCTACTGAGATGCCAGCACTGATATAAATGTGGCTCACCTTTGGTCCATCTGATACAAGGTGGTCTTCTAATTTAGCGATATCAGGGGTAGGATCACACATGAATAGATTTCCATCTATCACAGGGTGGCTGAGTGTCACAATGAATGTAGTAGTAATTATGAGAGGTTGTTTCTTATTATCCAGATAGACTCACATATTTCTGGGTTTCACACAAGGTAATATTCTTACTGCAGATTAGGTAATGCACAATAGTGGTTTTATATCAATAATTAACCATTGTGTTGTGTCAGGGATCTATTACTAAGTAGTAATTCGCATAGGACTCAACACAAATAATGCTGGAGCTCTCAGTAGTGTAAGGTTCTCAAAGTACTCACATACCAAAGAAAACTATTATATGGGGGAATGTGATATATGTCGCTAATGGAAAAACAGTTGCAATGGGACAAAATTTTAGCTTTGCAACAAAATTTGTGTTTTCGCAACAGAAAAATACCATTTGGAAACCTTTTACATGTCTTGCGACAGTAGGTTTGTGACTGCAAATTATTTAGTTTGTGCAAGTGTAAATCATAAAACCTATTAAACATTCACAATATAATAAATGTTGTGAACAGTACAGGTATGAGATCCCTTATCCGGAAACCCATTATCCAGAAAGTTCCAAATTACGTAAAGGTCATGTCCCATAGACTCAATTTTAAACAAATAATTCAGATTTTCAAGAATGATTTTCTTTTTCTCTATAATAATGAAACAGTGCCATGTATCTGATCCCAACTAAGATAGAATTAATCCTTATTGGATGCAAAGCGATTCTATTGGGTTTATTTAATTAAGTTATTTTTAGAAGACTTAAGGTATGGAGATCCAAATTATGGAAAGACCCCTTATCCGGAAAACCCCAGGTCCTGAGCATTCTAGATAACCAGTCCCATGCCTGTATTATATTGTGAGCAGCACTAAACATTTGCAAAAATGCCATTTTACACACCACCTGCGATTTTTATCACAATCTCGTGTATTATCCCATATATGCAGTATCTTTACTCCTCAATCAAATGTGGAAGCAAATTTACATTTATCCCTGCATTAAGTACAATGCACTGCACTACTACAGAGACAAAGCCAATCCATCAAGTTAAGCATTGTTTGTTTTAAAAAAGAACTGTATGGGAAACAGTATACTGAGCTCTCTGGATAATAATTAACATACCTGTACAAGGTTTGGGAGGCCTGCATTTATTATTGGAAATAAATTAAAACACTTCAGAAAGGCACATAAAATATGTATTGCTGTCTACAGCTTTCTTTTCATTGCTAATCTGTAACTGTATGCAGATCTGAAGTTAATCTGTCCGATCAATATCTGCTTGCATTTTCAGTTTTATATTGGTCAGGTAGGCCCACTGGAGTTCCCCATACACAGTCAGATAAGCTGCTGACTTGGACTGGAGAAACCAAAATGGCAGCTAAAAGTTGGGGTGTATGGCCACCATTACACGTATAAGTATCCCACTTCAGTTTAATTTTTATTGTTTTTGATTTATTAAAGTGCCCTTACTGCTCCAATTCAAGATAATCTTTCAACAATACTATAATTGTACAATGTTTACTTGAAATTGAACTTGGAAGCCCTTGGAAATGTATCACATTTCTGATACTTTAAACTTCTGTACAGTGGACAATCTGTAAGGTATCTATACAGTAGTGATGAGTGAATTTTTTTGCCAGGCAAGGATTCACTGCAAAATTCTGCATTTCGCTTTTGGCAATTTTTTTTTTGTGATACGGCCGCATGACCTTGCCATGGAAATTTTTTTTTAAAATCTGTAGAGTGAGGAAAAAGTCACAGTTGTGTCAAAAAAGTTGTGGTCACTCCAAATACATTGTGGTAGTATCAAAAAAAGTAGCGGTCGCACCAAAAAAAACAAAGCCGCACGCACCAAAAAAGCCATGCGGCAGCTGTGTTTTGAAAATTGTGAGTTTTTCTGCAGGTTTGCAAATTGTTCGGTGAATTGGCAGATTCACGCATCACTATTATACAGGCTTATATCACACAAGGCTAACTACCCACTGCCCTTCGTATGCTTTTACCTAACTCCAAGTATATTCATGAGTATGATGGTATTATATAAAGACTATTCTGTATCTTCCCTGAAGGAAGAGAATATAATAAAGAATAGATTATTAAGAACTCGCTATCCTGCAGCGATATCCAGCATCACTGTACAATTAGCTAGTTAAAATGTTTGCTGTAATATTTATTTTTTGCTGTCGTCCCAACAACACATTATAGTTAGTAGGATATTCGACTTTTTCCGTGCATGACAAGGGACACCACTGTGCCTCAAAAATGTTTAAGCTTTCAAAAAGATGCACAATATGTTGATACAGAAGCAAAGCAAGCAAAGACCTGGTAGCACTCAAATCTGCTCTGTTGGCTAAGATAGATTCATACAAATAATTTCCACTGCTCAAAAGATCTCATAACTGAGCATTAAAGAGTCATTTTAGGAATATGTTCTCATCCATTGGAGACACCTGCTGAATATTGAGATGGTTTGCAGGATGCAGCATATGTGATTCCAGTTGTGCTTAAATCTGCTAATTTTGAAAAAATTACCTGTAGCAGTAAAGTATGTAAACAGACATTTGCCTTCAGTGGCTTTTGGCACACCTTTATATTGTTTGTAGTACAATGTTTTACCTCAAAATGGTGCTGTGCATCAGTATTATCCATTGTCGCCCAGCCCAGTAATTCCAGACTTTGATAATTAATATGTTTGTTCTTCATTTTGGATGTAGTCTAGCTACATGTGGTCACCATTCACCGTTACAGTTAAACAGCAGTAGCCTCCACACTCCATCGCTTTATATGGTGGTGTATATGTAGACAAAGATTATGACCAGCAGATTCAAGATTGTCCCAATGATCCCCAACATGGCGAGAACACGTTCCTCACGATCTTCCTTGGATTCTACTTGATTCCCAGGATTCAATGCCTCTCGCCGGCCACTTGGTGTCATTTTCAGCCCAATTTGCTTTGCACTTATTTTGAAGAATACCTGCTGTATGGAAAAAGAGGATAACAAAGAGTGCTCAAAAGTCAAAGTAGAGCAGCCTGTGTAACACAACAAAATAAATTCATTCTCACAAAGGCTATACAAAAGATTGATTTTACTACAGGTATGGGACCTTCTATCCAGAATGCTCAGGACCTTTAGATTTCTGGATATGTTTTTTCCATAATTTGGATCACCAAACTGTAAGTCTACTAAAAAATCATTTAAACATTAAACTTTCTGGGATATATACATTAGCATCCAGTGGCCTGCAGAGCTATTAAAAAATAAAACAGTTAATATTTATTCTCACTATAGGGACAGATCCTTGCTTCTAGTAGTGCATTTGGCTAGAGAAGAAAGATGCTTTAATGGAGTCTGAGATTTCATAGCAGGCTGGCAGAAGAGATTAGTCTTCTCTGCTATTACCTCTCATGTTCAGTGCCTGAATTTTACTAAGCAGAAGAAATTCAAGGGGCAGGGAGACAAATTTAATTTCTATAGAACATGGATTATCTGGATGACTAGAAGCTATGTGTGTTAGCTGGGATAACATACAATTACAGCTGGATAAGAAATATAAGGAAGCAGATATCCTGTCATGATCCTCATCCAATCTACAGTAAGTATCCCTTTTAGGCATTTAAGGAAGTCACTTCTGTTCTATTCATTAAAACAGCAAATAAACAACCCTAAATTAAATGGTTTGCTTTCTTGGCATTCTGGCAGTGCAAAGAAAGCTGTTAATTAGATCAAGTGCCACTAATAGGAATAATTGGGATATATTCCAAAGATCTCAGGAATAACTCAAGGCATTAAGGGAAGTATATACAGTAGGAGCAGTATGGACCAATAAACAAGGATGGCAAAAGCTAATATGCAACTGGTGAACAGCCAGATGTTTTCAAATTACCCAACAACCCCTTGACAACTAAATGCTGACAGAAATAATTCTGAAAATTGTATAATCAGAAACATCTAAAGGGCGCCATGTTATCTACCTCTGTAATAAAGTATGAATGAAATGGAACACATGTAGCACTTTGCTTGTTTTTGACCTAACTTTGAAAACACAATTTTTCTTTATTAGTTTTATTGATATTAATTAATGCCTAATTTAGTGCTGGAAGGGAATGGATCCCTCTTCCAGCTGGTGTCCTGTCTCATTTTTTTGTAAGTTTGTTTCCTTGTTTCATAGAGTTTGTTTCACTTGGAGAGAGAAAGCTTTTTTGTACTTACCAATACATAATATTACCCATTACTGAATGAAACATGTTTCACAGATACAAAGGCAAGAGAGATACAGCAAAACAGAGAGACACAAAAATGTGCTCCACTATGCACACAGATGGTTTAAATTGCATGTTTTCATATTGTCTACAATGCTAAGGTTTAGGGTAGTTTAGGAACATTACAGGAATCTAGAATGGGCAAGAATCCTATACCCTTAAGGAAATTAGGGTATTTGTTTGACTGGGCAAAAATCAAAGGAAATGACTTCAAACACTCCGGACAGCAGGATATCCCTTTAGAAGAATGTCTTTATTAATCCATTAAAGCATCATGCCATACGAATGATAATGGTCTTACATCTGCAATAATCATGTACATGGAGTTACAATACCAGAAGGCTCTTCAACATAATTGATGCCTTATTTTTCTAAAATGTAGTGATTTCCCTGCTGTGCAAACCCCCAGACAATTAAAAGTAAGAATTCCTCTGCTTATTCCTTATTGCTTAAGAACAGTTTAAATTTAATAATTAAAATTGCCTTCCTATTATATTTATCCTTTATCCAAAATGCCGTAATGATATATGGGCTTGCAATCCCATGATATATATAGTAATGTGTTAACATTAGACTTGCTATGATGATTAAGAGACACTGAAGCCCATTTACAAGCACTGGGCAGATGTGCCATGCATTAACCCTTACTGCTCATTGTTCAGAAATCTACCTCACTAAGGACAGACTTCAGCAACATGAGCAGGATTTACAATCAGTGACACAGACAAAAACATTGTACATCATACTAAGGAAAGTCATAGTGACTTTGCTAACTCATTTTTCATAGCATCACTTATAATGTTCTAATTACAAATATTTCTACAGAAATAGCTTTCTACATTGAAGCTATTTTGTTGCAATATGTAGAAGAGCCTGTGTAAAGTAAAGTAAGGACAGCTTCTCAGGAAACATGTAAAGCAGAGAAAACAAACCAAAAATGTATCTGCCAGAGGTTCTCGGACACTGTTCAGTCATAATTCTGGGGCAAAGCAAAAGACAAATTGGGGTTATTATGAATATGTACTCCAAGTGAAACCAAACACAAATAAAAATACAGCAAAAAGGGAGGCCAGAGCCATGGAAGGGGTAAAGACTATTGTTTTATTAAACTTGTGTATGTTTATATAATTATGTTTATGGTACAATATTGAGATATTTTATATTGACTTGATCTTATTAGACACTGGAGAGTCACTGTAGGAAGAAACACATGGCATAGAGGTAAAAGGAGCAGCTCATAAGATGTCATTGGACTGAAAGGGAGAGGGTAAGATTTCCTTTCCCTCAGTGGATCCATCCCTTATGAATAAGGACATAGTAAAAAAAGAGGCTTCATACTTCATGTGTTCTATATTTAATTAAAAAAATAAAATCCATTTGAAATTCAAGCCTTATATATTAGATTTTTGTTAAATATGCCTATTTTAACTTTGGGAGGTTCATTTTGTTTTGACTCAACAGCTTTCCCTTGATGTACCTCTGCCCGATGATTGTGAATCAGAATCCATCACCTCGGACCTCATCTGGGACACTTTAATATATAAACCATTTACCTATGGCAGAAAATAACCAACACATCCCCTAATTTCCCCATATATTCCCATAAAACACATTTTAAATAGAGGAAGCATGTTATTAAATGAGAATGAAGATAATCTTTATGTACATAACCAGAGCTGTAGTAAGATATAGTTTTATATATATATATATATATATATATATAAGTTAGTCAATAGAGGGCGGGGCTTGAAGTTAAAAAGACATAGAGAATCACAGTTCAGACAGCCCTGATGTGCATAATATTTCCTCTCAAGCAGGGCCCAACCTTTGAGCATTGGCACAGGCCCCTCTTCTGTAACTCAAGCCTGTAGTTTCCACTACATTATTTACTCTATTATATAATAGCAGTTGTGAAACAGGTTCCTATGGATGAGAAGATAGTAAAACAAGAGATATTACCCATTCATGTCCAAATGGCCCTTTATCTGGCTGTTCCTACTTTTGGTTTAAAGCTCTGTTTTAAAGGCTAGTGGTATTGACTAGTCTAAATTAGTCTAAAGCAGGGGTGTATTTAGGTCTGTTGCCACTCTAGGCATTGGAATTATATGCAGCCACACATGTCACTTCCGCCTGCGCTCACCACTCTTCACCCCCACCCCCGGGTCCACTGCCAGATTTGCATAGGTTTCATTTGACAATGGCTGGGCCGGTGTTTTATTTTTTTAATTTTTGTTGTTATATAGCCTCCCAAGGGCCACCCCTAGATCTGCTGCCCTAGGCACATGCCCTTGGGTACCTGTATGTAAATATGCCCCTGGTTTAAAGCAACTGGACTTGTTGAGTAATCTTGAAAACATTTTATCAGGCAGAATGATGCTGTAAGTGTCCCTATACACACACTATACACCAGGAAGAGAAAATGGAAAGTTTGAGACTTATAGTGCCTTCTTAACAGAAAATATATTCTTCCATGACTTCTTTAAGAGGGTTAAACACTAATGTTAAAATGGACAGTATTCCTTACATGATTAAATGTCAGCCGCTCAGTGACAAGAAGTGTTTTTTAATAATGTGTTTAACAGATGTTAGCAATAGATGCAGTTTCAAAGTTGATTTCCCAGGAGTCTTGTATTATATGACTGAGGTAGGTAAATTGTTAAAGTCGCATCACCCTGAGAGAGCTAATAGCAGGTGTGGATATATATAACTGGAGGCAAGGTACTTCCTGTCTTTAAGCAGGACTATAATATTTACTCTGTTGAAACAAATAGGCCATTTTAACTTGTATAAAACGCTCAACTGTATGTATATACAAAAATCCAAAGACAAACAACCAACGATTACATACCATGCAATGTGTCAGGTTCTGTGGAAAGATTCCATTCTGGCAGCTGGTATCTTCTTTGGCATGGTTTTCTCTCTTCCTTCTTAAATCAGATTTGGGCAGTGTAAGGCAATTCTTAATTCACCAAATCCTCTTCTTTTGTTCAAAACTCCTTCCAGAAACAGATAATCTTTTAATACTGATCAAAATGTCAGGGCATCTGGTGAGGAAGGAAAGTGAGGAGGGGTTTTAGAACACCATGTTTCTTCAGATGCATCCTTACAACAGTTTGTGCTGAATACTAATAGAAAGATGATCTTTAGATTAAGTCTTCCAGATGAGCTGCTGAAAATGGCTCGCTTCCATGTATATAGAGGAATAGGTTCTCCAGCCCCTAAAATGTTTAACTGCTCACATGGCTTGGTATTCCTTAAGAAGATAAAGGGTGCACAATCTTGGAGAGAACCTGCTTGCAAAGGAAGGTATTTAGATCTATTCAGTGGGAGTGGGTGGAGTTAAGGTAGAATTTAGGAGGAGATATCACTGTACTTTTCCCAAAGTAGGATATATTGCCAGCCACCTGCTGTAGAGAATAAGTATATAAGTAATAAGTTAATTTAAGATGCTATGGGCTATGAAGCCTTTGAAAACTAATTTAATACTAGCAAAATATGTGTAAAATTATCTTCAGTGAAAACCATGCATCTGTGCCATGCGTCTGTGCCACAGTTGTCCACAGTGGAAAGAAATAGTAGACAATCTGACATATTGTGTCATCTCTACTTTCAAGTAACTTTTGATCAGAAAGGTGCTACTCGGCCCAACTGTTTCTCATTCACTTATATGGGAAGCACCACAGTTAGCTCAGAATCTGTTACTAACCCCAAAACACACACCTGAGTGAGGGGGAAGCAATCAGGGACAAACTGCAGAATTGTGATTGTGGCCATGAATACTGATCAAAAACCCAGTTTTGCCACAGCACTTAAGCTAGTGCCACACAGAGCATTTTCTCTGCCTGCGTATAAGCGCAAGCCAAGAACCTGCCCTTCCACTCCTAACCACTCTTCGGTGTCAGCCCCTAGAGTCACTGTGTCAGACTGAATCTGCATTCAATCTGACACGGAGCAGATTTCAGCACAAAAATGCATACTCTTGCTTTTCTGTGATGAAATCTGCTCTGTGTCTAAACCCTGGCCAAAGCATTGACTCTGGGTACAGATACCATAAAGAGATTATAGGAATGGAGGGGAAGTTTCTTGCCTGTGTATAAGCAGGCTGAGAAACTGCTCCTTGTGGCAGTAGCCTAAGGGCAATGGTACAAATGGGTCTTGATTGTCAGTACTTATGGCTTCTAAACAGTGACAGATCTGGTATACCGTTAGCTTTTGATTTGATGTGACTAGTCAGTCCTGGGGCTCTCAGAACCACAGTAGCCTCAAGTATCTTAACTGTACTCCCCTCCCTGTGACAGGTAGTTATAAAGATTACTAGTATCTCTATTCCCTTGGTAAATGTGATATAGTTTCTAATAATTATATAAAAATGACTAACATATTTATTTATTAGAAATAATTCTGTAGATAAACACATAAAAGCATATGTGCATACACATAGAGCTAGAAAAAATATTTTATAACAGACGTGTGAAGAGATTGTCTGCATATACATACAGTATATTTACTAAGGGCATAATCGAAAGCTTTGTCACAGCAAACAGACTGGATTATAACTAAATCAACAATTAAGCCACTAATTACAAAATCATTAACAATAACAAATTTTAAATAGAGGCAATGTCACAAAATATTTATGCTTACCAAATCCTATGGCAGAATTGTTGCATACCAGTCATAACATTAACAGACTTTACTAGAATTGGAAAGCTAATTGTGCAAATATTTATAGTGTGTGTGAGAATACGTGTGCAGTCTTCCTCCTGCTTATAATGTACAGTGCATCTATGCCCTCGTCTGCAACATCCATGTAGGCATCTGAAACATCTTGCAAATGTTACATATCAGCAGAGTGTTCCTTGTTGGTTGTGCAAATCAAATTCGTCACTTACAGATGCATGTTTCTAAGGGTAGAAGGAAGCTTTTTGATCAGGCCATTCAATCCAGTAGCTTGGTTCTCCGATCAGCTCTTTACTCGGCACAGTTACACAGGTGGTCAGATGCTTCTCTGAGGTATCCTCCTCCAGAAGGGTAGCGTTTTTGGAAAAATGTATTAAATATTCCAGGGTATCATAAGCACAACGCTTAATCCGCTTCTCTTCTAACATTGGGAACTCTCTTTTATTTAGCTTTTCGACACACTCTCTCTCTCTTTAGCATATCTCATCCATCTATGACTCTTCCTTCAGCATTTTCTGTTACCCCCCTTTCCTGTCATTGTTCTTTATCATCCCTGCCTCCACAAGTCTCTTTATATTTTCAGAAGCCCAGATAAAAATGCATTCAACCGGCTCCTACATTCTTATCTTCACCATATTCTCTTTATCCTCAATATACCCTCTTTTATGCTTTTAATATATATATATAATTATATCCCCTTTGCTCTCTCACTAGCTCACATGCTCCCCACCCCTTTCTCCCTTCTCCAAAATCTCCTTTTCCTTCTTTTCATCGTCTCTCTCTTTCTATCTCTTGCCCTTTTTCCTAGCAACCTGTTTTCTTGCCTTACCCCTCCTCTCTCCTAATAGCTTCATCCCTCCCCTCGCTATCTTTACCTCCCAGTACTCTACTCAGCTCCTGTCAATTGCTACTCATTATTTTGTGTTCATTTCTTTCTTCATTCCACCCACCTCCTCCTCCTCCAATTGTCTTACCCCATTCCTTCTGATTTATTCTGCAACTCATTTCCTAGCTTCCGCTGTTATTCATTCTTAACTGCTCTTGTGCCAAAGCAAAGTGGGTCTGTTCCTCTGAGCAGCAAGTGAGTATAAACTGGAAACCAACCACCAATCAGACGGACAGCATTTCTAGCACATATATATATATATATATATATATATAGTGTTTGCATATCATCAAACCCACGTGGCCTACATTCCCATTCTTTGCTTGATCATGTCTATCCAACAATTTGGGATATTTGTAAATAAATTGTAAGTATATGTTGCATATATCTGATACCATTTATAAACAGAAGAGAGAACATCCCTTAGTGCTTGTTTAAAATGCCTAGCAAGATTTGGTATATATCATGAGTTTTACCATTGAATTTACTACAGACTAGTATTTGCAGAATTATTTGTTGAAGACTCTACTTTGTGATCAGTCCGACTTGCATTGTTCTCTAAATCACTTTCCAAAGTACAGGGTAGCTTATATTAAATATGATATATTTATGGCTATTGTTTGATGGATATATTAAAATAGAATAATTCTACAATGTATAAAGTACAATGTAACTGCACATGATCCTTATTAAATCAATGTTGGAGTTATAAATAACTAAAAAGAAATATAGATATTTAGAACCCTTCTTTATTATGGACTTATTGCCATGATCAGTTACTACTATTATTTTCCTGTTGTCAGGGGAAGAATTGTATTTGAATCCTATAGGTTGAATTTTATTCTCTACGAATGGTGGTATGTGATCAATTTTGGCTGGGTGGTATTAGGTTGCCAAAGTAGAGAAATCACTGGGAATTCCTATTACTCTTCACCCCCCCTCAGCACTACCACCCTCCCTTTCCTCCCTCATCTATGTCAGCTTATTGCATCTGGCTTCTTTGTGATGAGGGGAACATGTTGCTTAGCAACCTCCTCCTGGGAATGATGCTCTGAATTTCAACTAGGCCTCAGTACGCACAAATGCATACTTTTACAGGCACACATGCCTAGACATACATGTAGAGATAGATCTGGACTAGTGTAGAAGCAGTTACGTACCTGCTCTCAACATGGATAAATATTACACTCAGAAGACACGTACATCATTTTTTAGTGCAAATATTTTAGGATGCAAACATACATATAAATATGTGAATTATGTATAATGATGGCATGCATAATTGTGCATAATATATATTTATATTTCTGCCACACTGCTACAGCTGCATATAGAAGCAAATGAACAGATCAGTGCAGATTCTGAATGCTCTGTGATTTGGCACACAAGCACATACAATTCTCATTTTATATCAATTGTACATTGTTTAAAAAATGTATAAGGCCAGAAATGCAAGAAGAAGAGAATACAAGGTTACTGATATTATTTCTCTTAATGTGTAATGTTGATCTAAATACTGGTCCAATAGCTTCAGAGTTCAAATGGTTGAATATGAGGGGGGATAAACTCAGCTAACATGTTACTTTGAGTAAAAGTAATTGAGAGTAAGAGAAGAGGAAGGTCTAAGACTGTGGTTGTTTTTTTCCATTAAAGGTCCCTTGGAGGACCAACCTTTGGTCAGGCCCTAATTAGTTAATAACATAACTAATTGATATAGGTGTATCAATCATTCAGACATACCGTAGTTCAAAGAAGAGAATATCTACAACAGCAAATAAATGTTTGCACCCTAACTATGTTTGGGCTTTCTAGTATATCTAGAAAAGCAAACTGACATTCTACCCAAATCTTTGTCTAACAAACCTTCAGGCTGCACCAAGCACGCCAAAGGGGGCCAGACCGAAGTTTGGGAACCACTGACCTAGGCAATGGAAGAAGGCTGGGTCCTCGGATAAGTGAAAAAGAGCTGGTAAATTATGTTTGCTAAACAGTTCCCAGCATTTCTTTCCCAGTATTATTGCACATGCTGAAACAATTGCATCTGCACCATCAATATAGATGCAAAGTTTGCATCATTTTGTAAATCATGCTTAAACTTTACCTGTGCCAATATGGGCAAAGGCTTCTTACATTACTGAAGGCAGAAGTAAAGGGTTCCCTTACGATAAATACAATTAATACGTCACACAACAAATGCTTTGTACATTTTTTTTCCCAAGACTCATATTTTATCCTGTTCTTCTCTTAACACTTTTAGTAAATGTATTTTGTATTTTATTTCTCTTCTTCGATGCCCTTTGACCCTTGACCCAGGACAAGACAGACTTTAAAATAGCTAACTAGAGCAGTGCAATATTTTAAGAGGCAAGAAAACAGTGTAACGTTTGGGTTTAATGCACACATGGATGGAAGATGCACTTTTACCAACCATTAGCACTTCTTTTAGATATTTACATTATAATTGGCCTGCACCCTCAGCACTATTTACATGATCAAGCCCAGAATCCATGCATATGTCAAAATTACTAGGAGGGGTGTAAAAGCTGTAATTAATAGCCAGAGCAGTATTTCTCTCTGCAAATCAATTAGCAAATGTATTGCTTAACATTATAGGAAAGGCTTCTATATAATAGGATGCTGATCAATATCAGCTTTTTATTTTATTTTAACGAGGTTAACCCTGAATGTGAAGGAGGAAATAAATTCTATTAATAAGGGCAATCTTGCCACTGGGTATGTTTTCTTGCAGAAAATGTGCAAACATAAACTTGTACCTCTGATAAAACACTTGTCCCATGCAATCTGATAAGGTGGTAGATTAATACACAAGCTTTCATCATGAGGTTTCTTAGTGCGTTGGACACAGACGTGTACAGATGCTCAGTTCCACAGTAACCACTTGCAGCTCATTATCAGTTCATGCGAATGCCAAAAGAGCTGCCATTAAAATCCAGCTACCCAAATGGGGGCATGACAGATTTCACAAATAATTATGAGCAAAATTTTTCACAAGGATTTGTGAGAAAATTCCACATTTCACTACTGGATAATATTAGCAAAAAACAAAAGTATCCAAATTTATATTGCCCTTAAAAAGCTGCCGCAAAAAACACCCGTATACTCCAATGTATTCTGCATGGAAAAAGTCACCGTGGAAAAACCCCTATAGACTCGTTTTGCTAACTTTCACCATTTCACAAATTTTCTTATAAACAGATTGCTAATCACTTTTAACCAATTCAACCTGTCCTGGATTACTTTCACACTTTCATGACAAAATGTCAACATTTGGGGGCTCATTCATTAAAGCACAAATTTTCGCCAATTTAAAGCATGATTGGAAAAGATTTGGAGTAACCACAATAATTTCTGATGTGCAAAAAGTGCGCAAAAAAATGTAAAAAAGTATGGTCATGCGAAAAAAAAATAAAATAAAAAAAAAAAAATATATATATATACAGGTATATCCATTTGGATGCATTTTTTTGGGTTAGCACCCAGCCGTTGCCCTTTGAACTGGTGAGTGCCGATTTTTTGCGACATGATATATATATATATAGATATATATAGATATATATATCTATATATAGAAAAAGGCTGAGGCACACACTTTTAGGGATTACAACCTGGGTGCAAATCAGAAAAACAATGTAAATATGTAAAAAATGCTGATGCACGCCAGGAAAATTTCATCAAAAAGAGATCTAAATAAAATAAGTATCTCTTTTTGATGAAATTTTCCTGGTGTGCATCAGCATTTTTGAATAAAAATACTCGAATATCTCAAATTTGCGAGTTTTCAACCTCGAAAAAAACCTAAAAAAAAATATGGATTGACTTCTACATGAACTCGCAAGCTTTTAGATGCCAAAGTCTTACATTCGACTTTTCAGATTTGTTTTCATTCGAATTGTGCGAGTTGCAGCTTCGCTTCACCATAAAATTCACAAAATGGCAAGAAAATTTGCAAAACGGCGAAAAATTTGTGAAACGCATTTGTCGCACAATTTTTTTTTTTTGTCATCCACATCTTTTTTGTCCCCTGCATCTATTTTTTTGTCACCTGCACTTTTTTTACGTGACCGCGCCCAATGTAACGCAACCGGGCCCTTTTTTTTCATGACTGTGCCCAATCTGATGCGCAGAAAAAATTTCCGTGCGCCGATTTTTTCTGCAGCGAATTTTCATAGAAGTTTTGCAAAACAATTTGCCAATGGTGAAATGCGGAAATTCACAAGGAATCCATGCCTGGCGAAACAAATTTGCTCATCACTATAGATAAATCACTCCCTTAGTTTTAATTACACTTATCTGGCGAGATATGGATTTATATACATAAATAATGGCACTTTTTTCACTACATGGTACAGAATAATACAATGTTAGAATATTATTTTATTTGCATACTAAATATAAAAGCACAAGCATGCTCCCAACCATGTCAGCTCCAACAACAGATTGATCACGCCCCCTTTTGTGGCCACGCCCCAATTACCACACCCCATTTTAAAAAAATACCCCTTTTATATAGATCAAATGGCAGGCGCAGACGAAAATGTGCTATACCCTCATACTGAACAACCTAAGGAAAACAATATAGCAACTCCTACATTAAAATACAAGTATAGAGAGAAGGCAGTCAGTTAAAAGTGAGTTATAACTAAGTACCAGTTTTGCCCCCCCATACACAGTACCCACATACACAGTAGCCCCCCCCATACACAGTAGCCCCCTATACACAGTAGCCCCCCATACACAGTAGCCCCCCATACACAGTACCCCCAATACACAGTACCCCCCAATACACAGTAGTCTCCCATACACAGTGCCCCCTATACTCAGTAACCCCCTATACACAGTAGCCCCCTATACACAGTAGCCCCCAATACACAGTAGCCCCCAATACACAGTGCCCCTATAAACAGTAGCCCCTAATACACAGTACCCCCCAATACACAGTGTCCCCCTATCACAGTAGCCCCCCATTCACAGTACCTCCCATAGGCGCAGCCTTCGTCTGCGGCTTCGTTATGCCTCTCCTTGTGCAGCGCGACAGGCCCTTTTATAAGGTTGCGCCCCGTGCGTAATGACGTCACACCCACAGGCGCAACCTTATAAAAGGGCCTGTCGCGCTGCACAAGGAGAGGCATAACGAAGCCGCAGAAGAAGCAAGAACATCCGGCTACAGCAAGCGCATCCCGCTGTGCCGGATAGTTCCATGAATGTCCCGCAATGCGGGACATTCATGGAACTATCCAGGACAGCGGGATGCGCCATAAAAAGCGGGACTGTCCCGCGAAAAGCGGGACAGTTGGGGGGTATGCAGTAGTGTCAAGAGAAAACTTGAAAAACACATGCGCTATCTGCACTAGAAGAGCTGACTTTCTGATTTCAAAATGGGAATTTAGGCTCCTGAAGTTACAAGGGGTGGCAGTTTGTCAGGAGTAGCAAGGTTTTCATTGTCCTGATGCACAAGTACTGTATATTTTTCTTCACAAAACTAGCAAATAGCAAATACTTTTTTTACAACATTTTTATAAATGGACTAAACAAATAGCACTTAATGGCATTTTTTGTCCCTCACATCACTGGTACCGAACTGCAGTTTAGTGCCTATGGGGCAGAATTATCAAAATGTGAATCAAAACTGAATCAAAATGTATATTAAACTCTCCCACGTTCTATTCATTCCTATGGGATTTAAAGAAGCGTATTTATCAATTGGTGAGTTCTAACTGTCACCCATTGATAAATACACTAAAAATCCCATAGGAATGAATAGAAGGTGGGTGAGTTTTTATGTATTAAGATCTATTTATCACATTTTGATAAATCTGCCCCTATGTTTGTAAATAAGCCTCACAGAACACATTTTACACTTGATTAATTCCCCTTTTGGTGTGGTTACCTTTGAATGTCATATATATTTGGAAAGATTTTAGAAGAAATGGTTTTCCTCACAACATAACCAAACCAGAAATCTTTGCTAAATTTTGTGGCTTCAAAATAACTGGTAAACATGACTCCTGGCATTGTATCTAACGCCAGCTCCTAGGGAACAAAGGTAATATTGTATTTTATAAATATGAATTTTGATAAATGTATACCACATATTTAAAATATATCTAAATATATCTAAAATTGTGGCTTCTACATACCTCAAACTTAATCGGATATTGTAATTTCCAAGGCTGACACTTTGGTTCTTGCAAAAAAGCTACAATAAAAGGCACTTCTGCTAAACTATATACTCATACATAGTAAAGAATTGACTTTCACTGTTTAAAGCAGTCAAATCAATTCTGATGAATTGGCACATTTGTCAAATAAGGAAATGCTTGATAAATGTGCTAATTCATTAAAACACTCTTCTGACAGTCAGGGTTAATAAATCTGCTAAAACGGACACTGTTAGAAATCCCTGAGGAATCCCAAATTTACATTTTTATACATCTGGCTCATAACGGGTGTTTTTCTTGATTATTTACAAAGCTTTTTTACACATAATTGTGTCATGTGACTACTAAAGATAACGTGGCTCATTTATAAACTTTGCACAGGGCAGAATTATTCACACAGTGAACATATTTGCCCTGCCCCTGTTAGTTAGTTAGTTAGTATTTAGAAAGTTGGACAAGATTGGTGCATTTAATATGCAAACATAATTGTGAGATATTATCACAGTGTCGTTCACCGGGATTCACAAGTAAAGGCAAGATGGGCACAGCAGTGCAAAATGTCTTTAGGGAAACGTGCAAAACAAACATATGTGAATAAATATACACTGTGAGAAATTTATAATTAACCCCCAATGAATTTGATATGCTGACCTTGTGGTTATGTATATTACTGTTTGCCAGTAGGCATCTAATATAGTATAACAGCACTTGCAATTGGGACATGTAGGTTAGTAGGTCAAAACCCATGGGTTCTTATTACCTAAAGTAGTATATTCTACCAATCAGTAGTTCTCCTTGGGGGGGGTTGTCCCCACATAACAGGCACAGCAGAAGACATGCCTTCACACAGTGGAATGGAATAGCAGTCTACTCACTTTTATGATGTAAGGGTTTGGCTGACTAAAGTTCAGACAGCTATGCCATAGCATTTGTTACTTTCTGGGCACCTTGTAGCTTGGCAGGCCATAAATCATTACTGGGTCTCTTTGGGCACTGTTGAATCGCCAAGCCACTCCTTTTGACCTATCTCAAATGAGGCCACACCATCCCTAATCTTCTAGACAGTGACCTTAGGTGTTCCCACCATCATCCAGGCAATCTTCCCACCCAAAGATTGTAGATCAGACCAACCATCACTGGTTGGCAGGCTAAGTCTCTAAAGTTGTGTTTTCTGGTTAGACTGCTGGAAATATTTGCCTTCTATTTGGTGTCCATGCCTCAGTTATCAATGAGTATCCAGGAAAATTGGGGACTAAATGTTTTATGGGACTGGTAATTGGCCATGTCTGCACTGCATACTTGAGGGTATTGTACATGGGCATATCCTGGTGATATGCTGAATGACAAGTAAGTAAGAAGCCCCACTGGATGCAAGGGTAAGAAAGCTCTGCTTTTAACATGTGCTTAGGCCAGGCATCAGCAAGTACAGACCCCCCTTGTACCTATTAACACTGGCTCAAACCTTTAGGGAAGCGATTTTTCTCTAATCACTCCTGCAGAAAAGATGGTGGTGCAGGGGTTAATTTCCAGTCAAAGACTCTAACCCACCAATTATGCTTATCCTTAATAAATCTCTATATAATGTAAATGCTTCTGTGGTATCCACAGTCCTCATCTTCCTTATGTCTCATCTGAATTTTAGCTTTATACATTGCTGACCCTCTATCATTCTAGTGGCCTACTTTTAGTGACACTTACCCTTTATTTTAATGTTTTCTGAGCTAAAGTATTTGCTAAATCAGGCCTTAAGGGACACGTCAACCAGCCAAGTATCTCAGAATTAGTAATGCAGTGTTGTTCAAAAGAGATGACCCATTTGGCTATGGCTGTCCACAAAGCACTTACTATCAGCAGAAAACACATTTAGGGACCTCAGCACAGTTTAGTAATAGTATTCCATGGTACATTAAGTAGTATTGGGAAATGTATGAAATGTTTGCTTTTTTATGGATCATTAAACCCTTGTGACAGTCATGGGATATTCTGTCCAGGTTCCTGTTATCCAAAAGTTAAAAAATTCAGTCCTATTTCCCATAGTGTCTTGTTTATGCAAAGTATTTTTGTTTTTCCTGTTCTGCTTATTTTCTCATAATAAGACAGTACCTTGGACCTAATAATAACAAAGGTACTATAAAGCAATCCAAAAGCAAAACAAATCTTTTTTTTTTTAATGTTTACATTTTTTTGGCAGTTTCAATGCACTAATTTATAGGAAAATCAATCTGCTATGGTCATTTATCATTACCAAGGGTACTAGCAATACAAAATGAATAAAGTCTAGGTACAGAATTTGAGACGATGGTTGGTGCAGACTAGCATTGGGTTTAATAACTTGTAAGTATAGGTTGCCCAGCCCAAGGTGCTCCTGAGCTTCAACTTCTAAATTGCATGCAAGGTAGGGGGCTTGCTAGGGGATGCCAATCTATGTATGTGCAGCACAATTTTGTAAGCATAAAGATTTGCATCTTGGGACTCAAGCTGAACATATAGGGACAAGGTGCCAAAAATAGATGTCCCAGGATGTGGCTGTGTTTGTGGTTGGTATTATATAAATAAAGATAGACACACCCAGGCAGTTCTAGGGTTTGGTGTTTGAAGATGAAACACCTAATGTTGCATAAAAATCCCCTGCAGCTTCAAACAATGAGTAGCTGAGTAGTGTAAAATTGCACTAAATTAGTTACATAAGGCAACCTCTTATCTGAAATTTGTTTAACCTGTAGTAAACTGAATTAGTAGCTTTAGTTTTCTAACTTGCAGTAGACTGGTGTACTAGAAGCCTAATTGTTAGGTGGCTGCTATGGTCAATTTTGCATCTGTGGTAGCCCCAGTGTCCTTCAGTAGGGCTTGCTGATTTTGTTGGGCACCAGGCATATAAGCAGAAGAAGACCAAGGTTAATTGGGCAATTAGCATGTACAAGACAGGGGAAAATAAGAGATTTAGTATAGAGAGGAAGAAGAAGTACACATCCAGAAAACTGTAGCAGTAAGCTTTAGACAGAACTTTACTCAGTTTGGCCAGATCAAAACAAGAACACAATAACAGTAACAAACTAGAAAGGGAAGTTTGAGAACAAACTTCAAGTCACTGAATGGGCTCTGCCCACTTTCTCTAACCTTGGACCACAGTTATATAGTAAAAACCACTGTGCAAAGTTTGGCGACCCTGGTTTTAATAGTGTCTGAATGGCAGCAACTTAAATTTCCCCACTGAAAGTCAACAAGTGACTTTTTGTAACCTGGAACTGTAGTTACCCAGTGACTAACTCTGCAAAGTTTAGGGACCCTAGGATTAATAGTTAAAGAACGGCAGCAGTTTAAATTTAAACCAATAAAAGTCAATAGGTGAATTGTGATTGGTGGTTAGTGGGTGTGCCCACTTTTTCTAACCTTGAGTCGAAGTCACTCAGTGACAAACAGTGGGCACCCTGGCATAAATAGTGTGACAATGGCAGCATTTTAAATTTAAATCAATAAAATTCAATGGATGAAATCTGATTGGCTGTTAGTGACCCAACCCACTTTTCCTATTTTTGAACTGCAGTCCCCCCAGTGACCAACTTTGCAAATTTTGGGGACTGAGGCATAAAAATTGTGGGACTGACAGCATTTTACACTTCACCATTGAAAGTAAATTGGTGAAATGTTATTGGTTGTTGGTGGCTCTGCCCACTTTATTTCTAAATTTGAACGCCAAATACCCAGTGACTAACTCTGGAAACTTTAACAACCCTGGAATTAATATTTAAATAATGGCATCAGTTTAAATATAAACCAATGAAATCTAATGGGTGGAAATGGATTTGCTGTTGGTGGCTCCTCCCACTTGTTCTAACCCTGAATATGTAGTCAGCCAGTGACTGACTGTGCAAAGTTTGGGAACCCTTACATAAATAATGTGAGAAAAGCAGCATTTTAAATTTAAACAAAAAAAAATCAATAGGTGAAGTCTGATTGGCTGTTGGATGCAGTCCCCTAGTGACCCTGGCGTTAATACTGTGAGAATGGCAGGTTAAATTTACCCTTTGAAAATCAATAGTAAAAATCTGATTGGCTGTTGTTGGCTCCACCCACTTTTTCTAACTCTGAACCACAGTTACCTGGTGACTAGCTCTGCAAAGTTTGGAGACCTTAGTATTAATATTTAAAGAATGGCAGCAGTTTAAATTTAAACATATGAAGTCTATAGGTGAAATCTGATTGGTTGTTGTTGGCCCCGCCCACTTTTCTAAACTTGGAACATAGTCACCCACTGACAAACTGTGCAAAGTTTGGGGACCCTGACATTAAACATGTGAGAATGGCAGCAGTTAAAATTTCCCCACTGAAAACAATAAAAGAAATGTGACTTTTTCTAACCTTGAGTATGAAGTCATGCAGTGACTGTGCAAAGTTTGCAAACCCTGGCATCAAACCAATAAAATTCAATAGGTGAAATCTGACTGCCTGTTATTGGCCCCGCCCACTTTTTCAAAACTAAAACTTCAGTCCCCTAGTGACCAACTGTGAAAAGTTTGGGGACCCAGGTGTTAATACTGTGAGAATGGCAGCAGGTTGGATTTCCCCATTTAGAGTCAATAGGTAAAATCTGATTGGCTGTTGGTGGCTGTTGGTGACTTCTTTTTCTTACCTTGAACCGCAGTTACCTGGTGCCTAACTCTGCAAAGTTTGGGGACCCTGATGTTATTACTGTGAGAATGGCAGCAGGTTGGATTTCTGCCAAATCAATAGGTAAAATCTGATTGGCTGTTCACAGCTCCGCCCACTTTTGGGCATCCAGGGTCAGTCATACCAGAACAGGACTGGAACAAGAAGCAAAGTGCTGCAACAATGACCTATAAAGAGCAGTAAGAAAATGCCTGAGGTTTTGGGAGGTGACTAAGAAGGACCTGCTGTATTTGTGGGCAGCTTGACCCAGAGCCTGACCTGTAACCTTCCCAGGAATTGCAAAACAAAGGAATGTACTTTGCAAGACAAATAAAGAGATGTAGAGTATTCTGTGGGGCATATATACTGAAGACAAAAGCTAAAATTTGTTTTGACAAAAATGAAAATTCACCAGCAATTTACTAAAATGCAAGTACAACAAGATTCAGTGTATAAGGTTCGCGTTGTTGCAGATTCACAATTTTTTGCCAATTGAAATCTTGCCACTGCGAATCTTTGAATATTTGGCCATTTTATCAAGAGCACGAAAGCTAATTTTCACCAAAAGAAACTACTCCAGATTCAGGCTAGCAAACTACCATTATAAAGATAGAGAAGCCACTTTATCATCTTATTATCTACACCATAATCCTTTGTGCTAATATCCCACATTTCGTTATCATGTAAATTCTCTAGCGAATTCTCCCTTCTACAATTGTATGAGAAAAATATGCTGGTAAATTTCCACTGAGAATTTACTGCAGCAAAATCAGCACATTGCACAAACAACTGCATACATATGATTTTAAGTAAATAAATCAGTATCTTCTACTTAATGCCTACTAAGATATAATGAATCCTTTTTGGTGGCAAAACAATCCTATGCGTTTTTTAGTGGTTAAATGTTTTTTTTAGTAGACAAACAATGGAGAGTCAAATTATGGAAAGACATCCTATTGGGAAAACCTCAGGTCCTGAGCATTCTCGAAAACAAGTCCAATACAGTATACATATATATATATACAATAAGTTCAAGAATGGACAGCACACACTTTAAAGTGCAAAAGGTATATTAAAAGATCAAATTCATACTGTACACAAAATGCGACGTTTCGAGCCTGGCTGGGCTCTTCCTCAAGGCATGTGGGCAGTAATTGCATATACAGATTCCCAAAGGAAGCTACTTATAGGGGCCCATTTACTTACTCACGAACGGGCCGAATGCGTCCGATTGCGTTTTTTTCGTAATGATCGGTATTTTGCGATTTTTTCGGAAAATTATCGCGACTTTTTCGTTACCAATACGTAGCCATTCCGAAAGTTGCGATTTTTTCGTAGCGTTAAAACTTGCACAAAAAGTTGCGATTTTTTCGTAGTGTTAAAACTTGCGCAAAACGTCGCGCCTTTTAAGTTTTAACGCTACGAAAAAAGCTCAACTTTCGGAATGGCTACGAAAAACTCGTGTTTTTTCGCGCAAATCGTATTGGTAACGAAAAAGTCGCGATAATTTCCGAAAAGTCGTAAAGGCGCCGAAAAAATCGCAAAAAATACGAAAAAGTCGCAAAATGTTCGTTTTCCAATCGGAATTTTTCCAATTCGGATTCGAATTCGTGGGTTAGTAAATCAGCCCCATAGTCTACAGAGAGGAAATGACCACATAACATATTATACAAACATAGTACAGGGTTCCATCCCCATTTCAGTGATAACACCATTTATGAAATATACAGAGTACAGAGTTTCATTCCTGTTCGCATACATAACTCATGAGCAAAGTTATAGCATCCCATTATATTATACAGCAGCACTATGCGATCTCAATTATAACAAATCCTTAAAGTTAAACAAACAAATACAGATTATAGTCCTTATTCAATCCATTTGGATGCAGGGAATTTAATCTCTTAATCCACCATACCTCCCTCTGTTTAAGTCTCAATTCCCGGTCTCCCCCTTCTTCTGTGGGGGAACTCCCTCCAAAACGGTATACCTCAACTGTTCGGGGGTATGGCCATGTTCTTTAAAATGTCAGTGCTCGCCATCTGTGAAAAATGAACTTTCAAACATAAGTGTGAAAAAACTTATACATGTCCACATCCATATAAAACCGATCCTCGGGTGCAGTCAAACAAAAATTAAGTCCTTTCTCCAAAAGTGTCATTTGTGCATCAGTTAATTGAAGAAATATTAAACACTACTTGTTCCCCTTCCGGCTTGACTTGTTCCTCTGAGGTAAGGTACGTTTCTCAGAGAACCGTACCTTACCTCAGAGGAACAAGTCAAGCCAGAAGGGGAACAAGTAGTGTTTAATATTTCTCAGAGAAACGTACCTTACCTCAGAGGAACAAGTCAAGCCGGAAGGGGAACAAGTAGTGTTTAATATTTCTTCAATTAACTGATGCACAAATGACACTTTTGGAGAAAGGACTGTTTGACTGCACCCGAGGATCCGTTTTATATGGATGTGGACATGTATAAGTTTTTTTTGTTTGAAAGTTCATTTTTCACAGATGGCGAGCACTGACAAGGATATTCAGAATACCCAAATGATGACTCCTCAGATGTTTGGTCTACGCAGCAAGAGTAGGTTTGTGCCACCTACAACCTACCCAGCTGTGGAGACATATATCAAATACATACAATGGGATATTGCTGAATTGGATCAGCGGGACCCAGATGGTCCACATGTGATGCCAAATGTGAGTAAAAATGAGAGAGTTGCTTTACAACAGCTGGCGGATGACTCCAGAATCACAATCAAACCCTCAGACAAGGGTGGTGCGATTGTGGTTATGGATACATCATATTATGTGCAAGAACTGATGATACAACTATCAGATGGGGAGGTATACCAGGTTCTTGATAGAGACCCATTGCCCATGATACAACAAAGAATAGTTGAAATATTGGTACAGATGGTTGAAAATGAATATATTTCTCCTGAATTGAAATCTTTTTTGACAGTTCCTTTTCCACGTACCCCTACTATATACACGCTGCCAAAAATCCATAAGGACCCTGTCCATCCACCTGGTCACCCTATTGTGTCGGGCATTGACTCAGTCTTCTGCCCACTGGCGACCATGTTGGACAATGCCCTTGGACCGTTGGTTAAGGAGATTCCCTCTTATGTAAGGGACAGTGGTCACTATTTGGAAAGGCTGGATGGCCTTATGGTATCAGAGGAGGAGGAGTTCCTCCTAGCCACATTTGATGTATCAAGTTTATATACTTCGATACCACATGATGATGGCATCAAAGCCTGTGAGTGGATGCTGCGGAATACTGGACTGTATAGTGAGATTCAAATTATTTTTTTTCTGGAATTGCTTGGCATCATCCTGAGGATGAATTACTTTATATTTCAGGATGTCTTTTATCTGCAATTGCGTGGAACCACGATTGAATCAAATGTTGCGCCATCATATGCAAATATTTTCATGGCATGGTTTGAACATCACCATGTATATCGCGATGACCTCTACCGGGCCAATTGTGGGGCCTGGTGGAGGTATATCGATGATATCTTTGTATTATGGCGGGGTGACCTTGATTCCCTATCTCGGTTCCACGCCCAGCTAAATAATTTTCATCCTGATATTAAATTTACTTGTGTGAAGGATTATAACAATATACACTTTTTAGATGTGGAGGTTTACAGACAGGGGAGATTGCAAACTAAATTGTACTCTAAACCTACTGACCGAAACCAGATTTTACACTATTCTAGTTATCATCCAATCCATACAAGGGATTCTATACCAATCAGTCAGCTAAAGAGGGTACAGAGATTAGTAAGTGATCCAAAAGTCAGGAAAGCACAGACTGAACAGATGAAACATAAATTTGTCAAAAGAGGATATCCAGCTAGAGTTCTTGAGAGAGCTGAGACTTGTATTTCTCAACCATGGGGGGCAAGGGATAGATCCCCCAGGGTAACCTTTGTGACCCAGTATGGTGCCCATAGTAAACAGATAGCAATGAGTCTGCGTAAACATTGGCATATCCTACGAGGTGCGTATCCACAAATAGGAGAGTTTAGGTTACCTCCTCTTGTTTCTTATAGAAAGGGTAGGACTATTGGTTCTAAATTGGTTACCTCCTCTGTTACTAGGGGAGGCTGCATGGAAACCAAGGGAGTATTTGGATACTCCCGGAGTGGAATGTACCCTTGTCTAGATTGTAAACAATGTAAATATGTGATGCGGGGGAGGGTATTTCAACATCCCACGACAGGTGAAAAATTTGTACTGAGGGGACACTTTACATGTCTATCACAATATGTGGTTTATGCCATTATCTGTCCATGTAAAAAGATGTACTGTATGTGGGAGAAACAGTTCAAAAGGTGAAGTCTCGGATTTCACAACACAAATCCACAATTAATGTAGGGAACAATATTTTACCACTTTCAAAACATTTTAAAGAACATGGCCATACCCCCGAACAGTTGAGGTATACTGTTTTGGAGGGAGTTCCCCCACAGAAGAAGAGGGGAGACCGGGAATTGAGAATTAAACAGAGGGAGGTATGGTGGATTAAGAGATTAAATTCCCTGCATCCAAATGGATTGAATAAGGACTATAATCTGTATTTGTTTGTTTAACTTTAAGGATTTGTTATAATTGAGATCGCATAGTGCTGCTGTATAATATAATGGGATGCTATACATTTGTTAATGAGTTATGTATGCAAACAGGAATGAAACTCTGTACTCTGTATATTTCATAAATGGTGTTATCACTGAAATGGGGATGGAACCCTGTACTATGTTTGTATAATATGTTATGTGGTCATTTCCTCTCTTTAGACTATAAGTAGTGTCCTTTGGGAATCTGTATATGCAATTACTGCCCACATGCCTTGAGGAAGAGCCCAGCCAGGCTCGAAACGTTGCATTTTGTGTACAGTTTGAATTTGATCTTTTAATATACCTTTTGCACTTTAAAGTGTGTGCTGTCCATTCTTGAACTTATTGTATATGCAAGGATATCGGAACCTGTTGGGGACGTGCACCACGTTTTGTTCTATTGCAGGGTGCAGTACTATTGCATAAAACAAGTGTTTATATATATATATATATATATATATATATATATATATATATATATATATATTCTGCAGTATCGAATGATAGCAGAGCAATATTAATGACAAAATCCCATTTGGCCTCACAAAAGCACAGCTTAGTGATATCAGGGATTATAGCACAGTTTAGCAATACAAGTGGCTGAGGGCATACCTCTGAGTTATTGAGTTATAATGTAGGACTGTGGACTCATGATATATTTTAAATGACTCAGGGTTAGAGTACAGCACTGCTCCTGTTATCTCAGAGGGCCTGGATGATAAATTGCCTGGCCACACTTTCATTATTGGAAGGCATTTGATGGGGTTCCTCATTGGGTTTATTAAGATCTCAGGAGAAATCAAAGGCAAAGAATGAAATGATAAAGAATGTGAAGTAAATATTAGAGCTCTGGATGGCTGGGAAGGGCATTGAAGAAAAGTCATAGAGTAGCGCAGATAATAAACAGCCTTCCAGCCCCCAGTGCTTTTTTCACTTTAACACAATTTTTGTTCCAGTTGGAGTTATTCTCTTGTTTTCAGGATCAAGGACAGGACCCATCTTTGGCCCATACAAATCCAATAACTCTGGAATAAAGCATGTAACATACTACAAAGGTTATCCAGAAATATTATGTTAAGTTGGAACCAAAATATCACTGCATGGGTGCCTTAGTTCTTTTAATAATTTTCCAGTAAGCATCCACAAATCTCTCAGAAATGCTCAGCATATTTTTGATTTGTAAATCTTCTTAGAACATTTGTAAAATCTTAGCCTTTTTTTATATTGCCGGGCCCCATCAGCATCATCCAACAGAACTTTTTATACAGCATGGCAGAATATGTAATATTATTATAACCTATAATATTATGTGAGAGCGGCAAGGAGCACCACAACTGCCACTTGACCAGGGCAGGCAGTGATTTTTCCCTGGTTACTGTACTGCAACAAGCAGCATTTTCAAGGATATGCAATTCAGCATGGGTTGAGCAGTCACAGTTAGCCATGCCTTCTCTTCTGCCTATACAAACAGATTTACTGCATAAGTCACCTCAGCACAGCTCAGTATATATAATAAATGTAAGAATGCCTTTCCATGACTTTCAAGCTTGGGCGCTTAACTTCATTTTTTTCCATGCTGCCTGCTTTGACCTTTTTCCACATCAAAGGAAATGAGGATAAAGGAAAGTAAAAAGAAAAAAACAATTGGACCTACTTTCTTCCCAGAATGCAGAATGCTTACTAGGACTCATGGAACCCCCAAAATAAATCTGTGGTTCTGGAATGGGATCAGTTATCTGTAAACCTGTCATCCATAATGGTCATCTCTAAAAACTTTATTATAATTGAATAACTTATTTTTGAAAAAATTATTTGCTTTTTCTCTGTAATAATAAAAGTGTACCTTTTAGTTGATCCCACCTAAGATTTAATTAGTCCTTACTGGAGGCAAAACAATCCTATTTGTTACAGTTTAACAAACATTAACTTGGAATTTTTCTGGCCTACTTGGTTGAGGGCCAATAATGGAAGCCAGTTTTGACAAATCCCTTTTTAACCACACACACTTCAAACCACACCCATGTTATCATAAGAGCTTTTAAAGGGGAAGGAAAGGCTAAGTCACTTGGGGGTGCTAAAATGTTAGGCACCCCCAAGTGACTTGAATCGCTTACCTCGTACCCGGGCTGGTGTCCCTGTTAGGAGAAAACAGCACCAGCCCGGGGCACCTGGGGCGATTCGCTTCCTCCTTCCGCCTTCCTTTCCCCTAGACTCCGAGTCCGGCGCATGCGCAGTAGAGTGAAAAAGCTGACTTCTCTGTTAAAGTTCGGCTTTTCACTCTACTGCGCATGCGCGCGCAGCGAGAGAGGAAGGAGGAAGCGCTGCAGGTACCCCGGGCTGGTGCTGTTTTCTCCATACAGGGGCACCAGCCCCGGGTAGAAGGTAAGCGATCTAAGTCACTTGGGGGTGCCTAACATTTTGGCACCCCCAAGTGACTTAGCCTTTCCTTCTTCTTTAAGATCCTGCCCGCATTAATGGTGGTAGTGCAGCAAAAAATAAATGGTTGGCACACACTGCAGGGATATCACTCTTCATTCATTCATTAAAAGAAGTGTAATATGTCATATTATGCCACACCCTTAAATCCATATGCCTCCTCCTCCCCTGTGGGTAGAACAGAAACCCCCAGCACATAATTAAACAACTTAGAGACCCCCCTAACAACTTATTCCAAACGCTATCAAAATCCCAGAACAAACCCCTGCCAGGTTCATCTCCCACAGGCAGCATAGGGCAGGCAGAGTATGGCACACACAGGCAGCATAGGGCAGGCAGAGTATGGCACACACAGGCAGCATAGGGCAGGCAGAGTATGGCACACACAGGCAGCATAGGGCAGGCAGAGTATGGCACACACAGGCAGCATAGGGCAGGCAGAGTATGACACACACAGGCAGCATAGGGCAGGCAGAGTATGGCACACATAGGGAGCATAGGGCAGTCAGAGTATGGCGCACACAGGCAGATTTAGGGAAGGCAGAGTATAGCACATGGGCAGCATAGGGCAGGCAGAGTATGGCACACACAGGTAGCATAGGGCAGACAGAATATAGCACACACAGGAAGCATAGGGAATGCATTTCTCCTACAGTCTGTCTGAGGTGTGAACAGGTAAATAATGCGGATGCCTACAGTCTGAGGTCTTTCAGGTGTGAACAATGAAAGTGCTTACAGATGTAAACAATACAGGGTTAATCTCAGTACTGATATCATTTAAAGCTTACACAAATGTAAGCAATCACAGCAGACAGACAGATGGGGGGGCATACAAGGGGGGAGTTTGTGGGTCCAGTTCGACAGCACTGACTTAAAGGAAAAAGAAAGGTAAAGTCACTTGGGGGTGCCAAAATGTTAGGCACCCCCAAGTGACTTTAACCGCCTACCTTTTACCCCGGGCTGGTGCCGCTGTCAGGAGAAAACAGCACCAGCCCGGGGTAGCTGCCGGCGCTTCCTCCTTCCGGCTTCGCTGCGCGCGCATGCGCAGTAGAGTGAAAAGCCGAACTTAAACATTTAAGTCGGCTTTTTCGCTCTACTGTGCATGCCCGGCCACCGGCAGTTTAGGAAGTGGAAGGCGGAAGGAGGAAGCGCTGCGCTCCAGGTACCCCGGGCTGGTGCTATTTTCTCCTAACAGGGGCACCAGCCCGGGGTACAAGGTAAGCGGTTAAAGTCACTTGGGGGTGCTTAACATTTTGGCACCCCCAAGTGACTTTGCCTTTCCTTCCCCTTTAAAGGAGAAGGAAAGGCTAATAAAGAGTTAATCTCAAGCTACAGGCATACCTTCAGTTGTCTCAATAGTGCCCTTAAGTCTCCCCATATTTCACCTGTTCAGATGATCAGAAGCCAAACAGGAAGAAAAAAACGCTGAGCTGTGTAAAGAAAGTTCCCATAATGCCTCACTCCTGCACAGACACCCAGACCAAGTGAACATGCTCAGTTAGTTAGACTATGGGGCTGATTTACTAATCCACGAATCCGAATGGGAAAAAATCGGATTGGAAACAAACATTTTGCAACTTTTTCGTATTTTTTGCAATTTTTTTCATCACCGTTGCAACTTTTTCGTAGCCGTTACGACTTGCGCGAATTGTCGTGACTTTTTCTTAGCCATTACAAATTTCGTGAATTGTCGCGACTTTTGCATAGCCATTATGACTTTCGTGAATTGTCGCAACTTTTGCATAGCCATTACGAATTTCGCGAATTGTCGCAAAATTTGCAATAATTCGTGAAAAAGTAGCAAAATACGAAAAAAACGCATTCAGACGCTTTTCGGACGTTCGTGGATTAGTAAATGTGCCCCTATGAGTTAGCTTCCTGCTGATTGGCTCAGATCCACATTCCTAAGGGGGGGAGTGAGTTCTTAGCATTCTTGAGGGAGGGGGGAGCAGGTGAGGGGAGAAAGAGAAAGCTGCGTGTCTCTGGCACATGAATTACAGACACAAGAAATCTTTTCACAGAATAGTCAGTGCAGCATTTCTGTGAGTGCTTATGGCTGTATTTACATAGACCTTTCTGATAAAGCTTACTTAGTTTTTACCTTTCCTTCTCCTTTAAGGTATCTATATCCAAGTTACAAAAAGGACCCTAATTCAGAAAACCACAGGTCCTGAGCATTCTGGATAATAGGTCCCATACTTATAATACTTCCCTAGCTTAAAAAATGCACAGATATTAGTAAAGATAGCTCTGCCAAGGGCATAGAGCATTCATTTTAAAATAAATATCTGTAATTTCCCCCTTAATCTGCTGCTCTTCATTAATATATTTAATATATTAATTTTTTTGTCAAAGTACTATTCCATATCCCTTTTACCATTTGTCTCTAAACTCCTGAAACATCTTAAGCGTTATTTATGACCCTTGAAAGTGCAATTTTGATTACACAGATGTTGCACAAAATACTGTTGTATTTGGTGATGCTGGTTCTGTTCCACCTCCCTTTTTGAATCACACGCAGTCTGCCTATTGAAGTAGAAGAAACCTGGACATACTACCACCCTCAAAAGGGGTGGGGAACTTGTGGCTAAAAACATTGCACCTGGATATTAAGCACCAGAATTAAAACATCTAAATACCAAAACTTTTCAGTGCAATTGCATCTCATTTGTATAATTGCACAACTGTGCTTTTTTTTAATGCATGGCCACAGTAGCGTCACGTGCATCATCACCTAGTGGATGCAGTCTTGCTGGAATTGTGGGAAAAGCACTGCATTGTGGAGACTTGATTCCAAAACTGAACTTTGTACGCTGTACTTGCAATTGTAAATTAGCCCTCTTGTCCTCTCTCTTATTATGTGCACTGGAGGGGTCAGTAAGCACCCAACCTTCCAACATTTGCAAAAGGCAAAGAGGGAAAAAAAGAAATTCAGCATGTAGCACAGTGAAAAAGTTTGGACCATGCCCATTTTGTGACCACACCCACTAAATACCCCTCCTGTTTTACAAAACGTGGCAGGTTATGTAAAGTTGCAACATATTTCTGGGGGTTTTGGGGTCTTGTTTTATGTGTTATGTGTTGCTAATGAAGGTGAAATTGCCCTTTAAGATGCAAACCTTAGTTCCCCCAAGAGGCCTGTTTATCTTATTATCTAATTAAGTTTGAGAAACTTTGGATCTTTTTTGGCATTCAGTGCATGAGCTCAAAGGACAATGAGGGAGTTTTTAATAAGAATCCAAGACTGCGGGCTGAGCTGTTAAAATCGTGATGTGAAAATCAGGACAGTTGGGAGCCATAGCCAGCAGTTAGTGTGGAAGGGCAAGGGATCTGCCCCAGTCTGCAAGTCCACAGGAGCCCATATATGTTTGGTTCCTGGTGGGCCCAAATTAGTATGATTCTTAATTCATTTATTCATGGTGATTTCAGCAAGTCAATCCTCTACAGCAGGGGTGGGCAAGACGTTGATCGCGGTCCACCAGTCGATCCCCGTGGATTTCTAGTGGGTCGTGACGAAGCCGGGGGATGCAGAAGTGCGTCGCTGATGCACGGTGCATTTATTGGGGAATGTGGAATTGCCGGTAGACAAAGTCTGGCCACCCCCGCTCTACAGTAATTTTAGCAGAGTTTCCCATAATCCTTACAGGGCAAGAAAAGGCTTTGGGTATAAGGAGCTGTACTTTAGCACAATAAATGGGGCAGCAGGAACCCCTTCTGGCAGTGGTCTCTGCAGAGTTTACTTTTGACTGCCCATAGGCTTGTTCAGGCAGTGGCAACATTAAGAATTGTGACTATTTTGATTGTGTTCTGATTGGCTAGCTTAAACCCTGTGAAAAGCTGGTAACTGGTGAATAGAGGGGGCAATGAGAAGGAGCCTCATGAAAACTATTTGACTGATACTGGTGCAATGACACAGATAAGGGTGCCCAAATTAATACTCTTAAGCCCCAGACTATATTCAAAGGAACAGTTTACCTTCAAAACAATTTTTATATTTTGCATAATTGTAAAACTAATTTTCTTTGAAGCCAGGGTCATTAACCATATAAAGCGGTTAAATCCAATGGCTATATTTTGTTATTGCTATATATTGTTATTTTTATGGCTATATATTAATATTGTTATGACTTTTCTTTCTACTTAGCCCTTCCCTATTCATCACCCAGTCTGTCATTCAGATGGAGACCTGCACCTGGAAAAAAATAAAAATAAATTATATATATATATATATATAGACCATAAAGATAGATTCCGCACTCACAGGACTTAAATAAATGTGGTAATTTATTGTGACGTGAAAGTAATGTTTAGGCTGTGTCCGTCACAATAAATTACCACTTTTTTTGGAGTCCTGTGAGTGCGGAATCTCAAGCATACAATATAATATAGTGGCTTTATATATGCCTGAGTACACTGCCATCTAGTGGCCCTTTCCTTTCCATACACAGAAACTGTTACAATTAACATTGCTGTGAGACAAGCATTAGTGTAACTACAGAGGAGGCAGGCCCGGATTTGTGGAGAGGCCACAAAGGCCCGGGCCTAGGGCGGCAGAAGTTTAGGGGCGGCATCCTATACGGAGCAGTCGGGACCTCTCCCCACTGCTCCATATGGAAGTTTAAAGGAGCGCATGCACACTCGCACGGGGGGGGGGGTCGCGCGTTCACGCATGCGCACGGGTCGAGGGGGGGGGCGACAAGCAGGGACGGCCTTGTGGCGCCCAGAAGAGAAATCTGGCCCTGAGAGGAGGCAGAACCCACATGGGCAGATAGGGGGACCCAGACTGTGGGCTCTACTTTCTCTATAGTTTTTTAAATCCCCCTGACCAAATGTTCTCTAACCAAGAGGGTCAGGTATAGGCTGCTATGTGCACCAGATCCCTCTAAAACTTTTTATGCCAATGGAAAATAGGGTTCATATACATCTGCAAGCACAGTGGGCAACTTGCACTTTTCACCACAGTGATTTTTGCCTAAAACCACTTTCATTACTTGCTTCAAAATTAGCTCTTTACACTTCCCTATAGTTGCACTCAGCGCTGCTTAGTCTTTCCTGCCTTCGGTTCTGAATTGGACACTATTGGCGCAGGGGAACCCTGGAGCTACCACCACCTCCTGACCAAGCGGTAGTTCCAGGGTTCCCTTAGTGCAAATAGGCACAACACACTTGTGCCTAAAGAATCAGTGCAGACATTTGCATTACAAACACTAAAAATGATGCAATCCAATTTGGAGAATCAACCCGCAACTGTGGTATGCACAATTGTTCCAAGAGAACCGTTCATTTGGTTTCCACGATGGGAAAAAACACGCGATTGAGGTTGAAATTGCACTTATCTGTCCATATCATATTTTGTTATACCTACAATAAAAATGCAATTAAAACCTAATTCTATTACATAAATAAAACCTAATTCAGGTTTTACTACTTATTGAGACAATAGAGGGCCCTTATTTACACTTTTAAGATATTTTTTTTCAGAGCAGCTGTCTTTTCCTACTCCTCCCACATCTTACTTTAGGTATCAACCTAAGGATCTAAAAAAAATGCAATTAACTTACAGTGTGCCCTCTCACATCAAAATGTTTTGCAACTCGTTGGACAAAATTATCCCTAATTCTGTTTTTGATTACACGTGTTTTCTTCAACATATATTTTGCTACATGTGACATTTCCATTTACCACATATGAAGATGCACAGGTGGTGAATCTACCAATGGTAATACAGGTTGCCCTTAAAAGAGACCTGTCACTCGCACATATATAAATAAAAGTCCATTCAATTAAAAAAGCCATACCTGTTACAAATGTAATTAAAAATCTGAGCTGTCAATCATATATTGCCTGCCCTGCCTCAATGCCTCAGGCATCAAAGCAGGGCAGGGAATTACTTTCAATTTTCATTCAGAGCTTCCTAGATATCACTGTTCTCCTCATTGTCTATAATTGTGTAGCCTGTGCATGGGCATGAGGTTCCCCATTCTGGCAAATATACAAGACTTGTGGGTGATACAAAACTTGCCTTAACAACAGTGTTCACAAAATGGAACCTGCTTACTTGATGTAATTGTAAATTCTAAAAAAGGAAGGAAAGTCATTTTAGCATTTTACTGCCAATAGATTCACCACAATGGGGCCACCTAGAACAATATATTTATTCTGCAGAAAGCATTGCCTTACCTGAGTAAAGAGTCCTAGAAGCTTTCTCCATTTGTCTAAGACAGCAGCTGCCATTTTAAGTAGTTTCCTGCTGCAGCTCTAGCTGTTGGTAGCTCAGATCAAACATTCCTAAGGGAGGGGGGAGCAGGAGAGGGGAACTCTGCGCAGATTCTGGGTCCAGGAATGAAGGAACATCATGTTTACAAAAAAGGAGACAAGAAATCCTGTGTTTCTTTTGATAGAGGACCCAATGCAGCTTTTCTGTGAGTACTTATGGCTGTATTAACATAGACCTTTCTGATAAAGCTTACTTAGTTTTTACCTTTCCTTCTCCTTTAAATAATTTATATAACGGAATTAAAGTTTATTTTGCTTGACTAACACAACAAAAAAGAATTTAGAATTTTTTGGATGACAGGTCCCCTTAAGGGATGATATACTGCATTGCTCCAGTGTGTGCCACATCAGTAGTTTTATTTGCTTTGAATCCTGACACTTAACCAATACTTTTTTTTTGCATACATGGGTTATAGCTTCCTTGGTGTTTTCAGCAAAAAAGCTTTATATCTACTGTGAAAGCAGATAATTGTGACACAATTTATATAATTTATAATCAGGTATAATTCATATAAATTGTCTTAGGTGTCAGATCATTGGATCCAGAGTAGTGTTATGCAAGCTGGCCCAAAATCCACTGGACCCATGGGTCGGACAGATTCAGACTGGTGCAGGCCTCATTCTGAAACCTTTCCCCTTAGCCTCGCTGGCAGTATAATTTTATGCACTTGCACAAGCCCAGTCCTTCCCCTCTGGTGTGTCACTCATGGGTACATAAGATAGACAGGGTATGGGTAAAGGCCAGGTGGATTAGAGCCCATGTATCACTAAGGCTGAGGCATGGTCCTAACTTATGAGAGAAATATTTTGAGTACTTGCAAAGGGACTCCACGTGAAAATCCTATTGCTATGTCTAGTAGAGGACAACAACAGAATAATCACAGTTCCACACTGTGCTGTTACATATTATTAAAAATATATGTACTACAGTAAACTACAGTAGTTATTTTAAACCAACCTTAAATTCTGTTTTGTGTATTTTATGGTTTTAGTTATTGCACTTATTTGTGGAAGAAAATAAATGGTCTTAGTTTTATTTTATGTACATATTTAGAATAAGTTTAAGTAATTTAGTATATTTGGTAGTCCATGTATTTAAGTTTGTTTAGCAGTTTTTTTCAAGTTTTGCAGTTTCACGTGCAAAATGTATCTACTATAGACCATATTGTGACCCACTCTGGTATAAACCTCAAGATATAAAAGGAGAGTAAAATAGAAGTGATTAACTGGCCATATACATTAAGATCACCAAACTAGTGGATCTTTGCCCGATTCTGCCACCTATGTGCTGAAAAAAAGGCACACTTGTATTTTCTAATATAGTACAAATGTATGGCACAGAGCCATTGTTTTCACATAGCAGTTAGTGACAGATTGCAAGCAAGGTTATTACCATATAAGGCCTTGCAGACGATCAGGCTTCTTTCTTCCTTTGTTCCTTACAGGGAAAAGTGTGTGGGGCCAGCAACATTAAAAGAACATTTCAGTGTAAAAATGAAACTGGGTAAAATAAACAGACTGTGCAAAATAAAATATATTTGTTATATAGTTAGTTAGGCAAGAATGTAATCTATAAAGGCTGGAGTGGGCAGATGCCTAACATAATAGCCAGAACACTACTTCCTCCTTTCAACTCTCTAACCTCTTAGTTAGTCAGTGACTTTGGGGGGGGTGGGGGCACATGGTACATAACTGTTCAGTTAGTTTGTGAGCATGCAGGACAGATTAAAATGCAAACTAACTGAATAGTTATGTCCCATGTGCCCCCCCTCAAGTCACTGATTGGCTACTGACTGGTAACAGCTTAGAGAGGTGTAAAGCAGGAAGTAGTGTTCTGGCCATTATGCTAGACATCTGCCCGCTCCAGGCTTTATAGATTATATTTTTGGCTAACTACCTATATTGAAAATGTTTTTTATTTTGCGCAGTCTATTTTGCCAAGTTTTATTTTTACACTGACCTATTCCTTTAAAGTAGTGTCATGATGGATTTTTTCCATCAAATGCATTCTTCTGCTGGTGAAAAAGAGTTAAGACATCTGGTGCAATAGACAAGAATGTGCAAGAAGTACATTTTTATAGGAAAAAGCAGTGGAAGAGCTGAGCCTGTCTCTTTGCACAGACAAGAGAGAGAGAGAGATGTAAAGTGCACACTATAAACAGTTCCTTTACCTGGGTGCCTGAGCTGAGAAACAACATAAACAATATAGAAGAACGGCACTAGTCTTCCATATAGTTTTCCAGGGACCTTCGTCAGGAGTAAAACTGTGTAACCAGACCCACTGTAGTATGACAGAATTTAAGCCCTCCACAACTTCCTGGCACCAAAATCGGTTGCCTAGCAGCCACAGGAAGTTTACAAAGAAAGCATGTTACGTGTGGCAACTGTTCATCCATATATACATGCAGCACAGCAGACAAACATGTGTGTGCTATAAATTTAGCCTTTATTAGAAGGAATAGTAGAGATTATAGGCTTAGATCAGAGAGAAAAAGATGCCACGTCAAGCAGAGAACATATATTTTCCTCTCTGAAAGCAATTTTTGAGTTCCCATACATCAGGCTTATACATCGGTGGATGTGTGTATCCCTGCACACCAATTCTCTATACCTCACCATTAGGTGCACCCTTGCTAGGCAATGCATCCTTGGTTATTGGGTAAGGGCGGATCTTGCCAAGCCTATAAAGCAGGACTGGGCAGTAGTTGCCCACCTTCCTGACAGCAGTACAGTACAAAGGTGTCAACAAGCACCTCTGTACCAAATCAGCGCATACCATACCACACTGAAGAGTGGCCATACATAATGATCCATACTATGTCACTAATAGCATAATATGACAGGTGCGTAGACCTATGCCCACATGCATGGAATGCCATTTCACTCCTTATATTGTATTCAATTTCTAATATAAAAGGGGTAGGCTAGTGTGGGTATCTATTTTCTGACCAGCAATGTGAGTAGGATGTCAGGGACAAAGGAAGTATATACAGAGTACTGAATACAAATGCAACCTAGCAAAATAATAACTAACAGATAGTGAACAAAAAAGTATCCATAGAGCATAATTCCTGCAACTGTATTTCAAAAACTGAGTAAAGGTTGCAGCTAAGTGCTAATTAAAATGTTGTCCTAAGCGAAAGGCCCACACAAGTCCTGGTCTAAATCAGAGAAAACAATTTAGGGGTAAAGGCCGACTGTGGCCACATCCAATACTAAGTTTTAGCTGCACATAAGTGGCAAAAAAGAACATCTTCCTTCCCAAATATCACCTCCACCACCAGTGCAATTGCCCAAGCAAAAATACAAATGTTGAAAAAAATAGCTGCAACAATATGTTTCAAGCAAGTGTAACACAAGTGAACCAACCACCACATTTAAGGAAGTATAACATTTAGGACCACCCCACTAAGGACAAGCCCATACAGAAGAAGAAAGTCTCTGCCATTTGAAACACTGTAGTAACGATTTCCCCATTATGTTCAATAAAACAATTTTGAACTCTGTTGCAGTGTCTAAAACAAATCCATAAGTCATCTAGCAGTCATCCAGTCAGGAAACCAAGTCCCTCATTATAATACAAGTTGCCCCTGAAAAGTAAAATCATGATTTACTGAAAACAGGAGCTGCTGTATAGCCATCCTACCTGTCTATAAAAGGTCCAGGTCTGAATAGAGCAATCCCACTGTTACACTTAATGTATACATTACAACATAGAACTTAACCGTAAGTAGTAACCTAAACATTATTAATACACAAGAACCTTACCAACAGCTTACCCACTACCAATTAACCTTACTATTAGATGTGTTCTATGTGATATTTACTGATTGTAAAGGGCAATTGATAAAAGTCTCTAATAATTAAGAAAAACGTTATTAATGATTAAAAATAGTTTGGCCATATTCTCCAAGAGTAGCACCAGATGTAGCCGTTTCTCAGCCTGCATATAAATGCAGGCTGAGGAAAAAGCCCATCTGATTGTGTTCTCTCTGCACCGACAGGTGCTGCTTTAGCCAGAGTGGAGGGCACACAAGCAGATTCTGGCACGGAAATGTTAAAGTATGCCTTTTTTTGCTCTAAAATTCAGTCAGTGTGTCTGCAACCAGGCCAGTGCAGTGCCTGTCAGAGCAGAGAGATGCACGAGCAAATACAAGTGGATGGGCCATGTCTGGCCCTCCCCTAATATTCACATCTGAGAATATATGTTCTGAATGGAAGCCAACAACTGGATCATATTATGGGCCTATGAGGACCTGTTGGACAAGACCTCATCAAATGGGATTTTTAAAGCTGCCAATAGATATCTGGCCAATTTCCTGCCAGATATCAGTCAGTGCAGGCCATACCATACATAAACCAATAAGCTGCTGACTTGGTCTGGCTGATTTTGCAGCATTTATGTATTCCACCCTCAGTAGGGCCTTTTCTATTGGCCACATTGCTGCAAAACTCTTTGTTAAACTTGAACAAAATCAGTGTCATTCTTTTGTAATTAGCATTTCTGCTTCTTTACTGGGACTTTGTTTTGGATTCCAGATACAATTTAAAAAAAAAAAAAAAAGTACAGTAAAGATATAATGAGTAAACATGCAAAAAAAGGTGTTGATAATGTAAACAGGGTACAGGCCAAAAACAAATAGAAAATAATAATATAACTACTGCTATTTGGGGAATAGAGAGAGTAGGGGAAGCCAAATTGTATAAAATGAAACATCTTGCTTAGGTGATATAATGTTGATATTATTTTATGCAGAATAGAACATGACATACAAAAATGATCTAGTATTCAGCCTAAGTCCCCTCTGGTCAGAAATTGTACCATAGCAGCCTTTTGAATATGTGGCACCAAGACACTTACATTTTCATGTCAAAGATTTTGGCATAACCATTGGAAGAGATAGATAGATGGGGACTGTGGATTACAGATGGTGAGCAGAAGCAGTGTCTGAAACAGATTCCATTTCCGGATTACTGTAATTTTAAAATTAATTTCTTACGGATGGGGTCCACTAGCACAGCGTTTTTCAACTGCTGTTCCGCGGCACACTAGTGTGCCGCGAGATGTTGCCTGGTGTGCCGTAGGCAGGGCCGCAATTTTTACTTTAAAAAAAAAATCCGGGCCCTGTCATTGGTTGCGCCCCATGTGTACGGGTGACGTCAGTACGCACGGGGCGCAACGTTATAAAAGGGCCTGTGTGCGGTCGCGTGTAGGCAGAAGTGCAGAGGCGGTGCGTGTGAGGGGAAGATGCTGCTGAAGCCGCCGAAGAGTAAAATGCTGCTGGGCACCAATGTATTAGGGGGGGCCACGGGGCACACTGACTTATGGGGGCACTGCTGCTGGGCACCAATGTACTAGGGGGGCTGGCTCTTGGCACCAATGTACTGGGGGGCACTGCTGCTGGGCACCAATGTACTAGGGGGGGCACTGCTCTTGGCACCAATGTACTAGGGGGGCACTGCTGCTGGGCACCAATGTACTAGGGGGGCACTGCTCTTGGCACCAATGTACTAGGGGGGCACTGCTGCTGGGCACCAGTGTACTAGGGGGGCACTGCTCTTGGCACCAATGTACTAGGGGGGCACTGCTGCTGGGCACCAATGTACTAGGGGGGCACTGCTCTTGGCACCAATGTACTAGGGGGGCACTGCAGCTGGGCACCAGTGTACTAGGGGGCACTGCTGCTGGGCACAGAGTTACATTTTTTAAAATTTTCTAATGGTGGTGTGCCTCGTGATTTTTTTCATGAAACAAGTGTGCCTTTGCCCAAAAAAGGTTGAAAAACACTGCACTAGCAGTTGCTATCAATGGATGATTACCAATGGCTGTCCTCAAACAAAATAGGCTAAAATAATAGTCAAACTATATCTACTTCAGGGTTTTAGGTAGTCTATAGTAGAGAACCTTTGTGGTAGTCATTCCCTTCTGGAGTAGTCACTTAAGAGTTCTTAAAGGACATGTCAACCCCAAAAATAATAAAAGAAAACATAATTCTAAGCAACTTTCCAAAGTGAATTTATTGATTTTAGTGCTTTAAATTTTATTTTAGGGCTTTAAACATTATTTGTAAATGAAATTTCTATTGAAAGCAGCATTTGCTGAACACCTGGTTGTTACTTTTTAAACAATATTGCTAAGGTCAGTCTCCTCCAGCAAGTCAGGTCTGTCAGTCTGCTGCCTTGTCTTACATTGTTTCAAATGCCAGAGTCACCAGGGCAGAGAATAGAAAAGGACAGAAAAACACCACTTCATTGCAAATTTGTAATGAATGGATATTGTAAAGTTGCCTAGAATTACGTGGTTTTTTTGTATTAAGCAAAAAATTATATTTTGGGTTGACTTGTCCTTTAGGATATAGCTACAGAGAGAGTCTATACAAAAGTAAATTCAACAGTGCCCAAAGTTAAATTAGCTTGTCCCAGTTTAATCTGCATCCAGAATTTGAGGGGCATAGTGACTTAACCCTACTTACCCAAGTTACAGTATAAATGTGTTAAGATGCTAAGGGGCTGATTTACTTACCCACGAACGGGTCGAATGGAGTCCGATTGCGTTTTTTTCGTAATGATCGGTACTTTGCGATTTTTTCGTATGTTTTGCGATTTTTTCGGATTCTTTACGAATTTTTCGGATCCAATACGATTTTTGCGTAAAAACGCGAGTTTTCCTATCCATTACGAAAGTTGCGTAAAAAGTTGCGCATTTTGCGTAGCGTTAAAACTTACGCGAAAAGTTGCGCATTTTTCGTAGCGTTAAGTTTTAACGCTACGAAAAATGCGCAACTTTTCGCGTAAGTTTTAACGCTACGCAAAATGCGCAACTTTTTACGCAACTTTCGTAATGGATACGAAAAACTCGCGTTTTTACGCAAAAATCGTATTGGATCCGAAAAATTCGTACAGAATCCGAAAAAAATCGCAAAACATACGAAAAAGTCGCAAAATATTCGTTTTCAAGTCGGAACTTTTCCAATTCGGGTCGGATTCGTGGGTTAGTAAATCAGCCCCTAAGTGTGCAAAAACAGTAATGTATATAAATAAATGTTGGTGTAGAGTTGCTTGAGCATCATTGCTTCTCCTGCATCCCAGGAGGTAATTATAGACCTATGTGCTAGAATCTACAAACCACGGACAAACTGAACATAGTACCATAGTGTGTGTTTTGGTGTTTTATTAAGCTTTATTAAAGTTTATATACAGTTTCCCAACCAGTTACAGGTTATAAAACAAAACTCACAGCAGAAGAAGCATGGCATTGCTTAGAATCAAGTGTAAGGATTGATCACATACAGGTAAATTTAATGGAACTGATCTGGCAGTCACAGCATCGTCCATACATGTGATGTAGAAAGAAGCACAAAGTTTAAAGGGTGAGCTAAGAAAAGATGAGACAAATTTGTTTAGAAATGCATAATAATTTCTGTTAAAATGCATAATAATTTCTGTTAAAGTTAGGAGTTTTACATTGTGCAGCTACTCAGTTTTCAAGTTTTAGCTTTAACTCCAGTTTGTTGAGCACTGACTGGCTTAGTGATTCCTGAAGCAAATAGAACCATAGGGCAAAGAACATAGCATTGATCTTTTCCCAGTAGTCAAATAAAAGGGACCTGCCCTTAGAAAAGCTGCCTTGAGTCCATATATAAATGTAAAGTGCAGTGCAGTATAAGTCTGAACAGTTTGTACATACATGAGCCATATTCTAAAGATTCTCTGAACACATTTTTGGGGCTGTAACAAGCTATTACTAGCCTTCTGCTTTGATAAACATTTTGCACCACTGAAAAGTTCTTTCACCACTTTTCAGTATTGGAAAGGAATATAATACTATAACCCTGTAATCCCCTCAAGTAGTATTTTCAAAACCTTTACCACGCATCCTTTCCCCCCAGAAAATTGCATAGGTTACCCCTTCTTGCTATATACACTGTTCACACTAGATCAAAAAGATCTAAAAGATACATTTTTCCTTCCATGAACTTAAAGTGTTAAAAGTCCGGCTGTAATTTGAATTCCAGTCTCTTTCAAACACTGCTTGTAATTGCATCTGGATAGTGTCTGAAGTGCCAACAGACTGTGTCTGGTTCACTATCAATGCTGAGCCAGCAGTGTGTATGAAATAGTCCCCAGACCAGTTAGATGTACCTAAAACAAAAAATAATAATGCTTATGTTATTAAAAGAGCATGTCTGCTTTTACGGTTATTAAGATTTTCTTTGCAATCCTTTCTCTTTACACTTTACAGCAACTAAAATAATAAACAGAACCACAAATCAAACTCTTATCTTAAACAGCAGAAGGTATCCTTCTATTTCTCCACTGCAACACACCCACTTTGGAATAAGTGTTTTTGGCTGCTGCTTTGCTCAGACAGGAAAAAAATCCAAAACACCAAATGAAAACCCCCCAGAATTGACTGTCAGCTCTAGCCTGAGCAGGGCATGGCAATCAGATTGCGTATCGTACATTCTGTCACCAAAGTAGGCTGCTCAAAGACACTAGGTTTTGTATATCTGGGTAGAGACCACCACCTGGATGTGCCATCAACAGAATGCTTGCCACGCTCTGCTATATTGGGCATTCTGACCTAAGCACAATTCCACTTAATTTCTTCATATTGCATAGGCCTAAAGAAAGGTAGCAGTTTTTAAGGTAAATTCTTTTATAGCTTTTTTAAAATTTACCAATATATGCCACTCTGTCTGTCACCATGTACTTATTGTGATTCACTCTGGCATATGGAATCTTCTTTTGTACCTCAGTTGCAGGGACCACAAATATTTTCTGGAAAAAAAAGGTGAAAGTTTAATAAAACTTAATGTCCAAAAACAAGCTTCTTGTACTGTTTATGTATAACATTTGCAATGCCTATCTTCACTTTCCACCAGTACTTATAATCTTACCACTTCAATGTTGTAATGGCTTTTGTTACTGTGCAATGCAGCCAGGGATCTAAGGAATGTGAACATGGAAGGTCTGGAATTTTGCCAGCAGCTGATCAGCAAGCGGACATTTACATTTCTTTCATAGACGGCTTTCCTCAAATGGTTGTCAATATAAGGCCAGTATCTAAAGGGAAAAAAGTTGCTTCTTGTAATACTGAATAACCAAAGAACAGTACAGATACGGGATCTGTTATCTGGAAATCCATTATGCAGAAAGCTCTGAATTACAGGAAGGGCATCTCCTATAGACTCCATTTTAATTAAATGATTCATATTTCAAAATTTCCTGTTTCTCTGTAATAATAAAATACAACCTTGTACGTGATCCTAACTAACATATAATTAGTCCTTATTGGAGACAAAACAACCCTGTTGGGTTTATTTAATATTTAAATACATTTTAAGCAGACTTAAGACACAGTGATCCAAACTACAGAAAGATCCCTTATCCAGAAAACCCCAGCATTCTGCACAACAGGTCCCATACCTGTATTAGGGACTAGTGCTTACTTTTTTTAGTACTACAAATTGATACTGTTTCCACTGGAACAAAAATATCTGCTGATCAGCACAGCACAAAAAAAATGTTCACCTCCAGCCAATGCTCAGATTTTTGCATACATTAAACTGACTGGTTGACATGGGTTACTGTCCAGGTGCAAATTTACCCAGTGTATCTGTAAAATTTGTGGTGTGGTAGAAAACCTACACAGACAAATATCAGGCATAAGGTAAATTGATTTTACCTGACACTTATTCTAATCTGGCTTTCTGGAGTGGATAAAATGGTAAAATGGGTGGGATGCCACATAATGCAAAACTCTAAAGGTGAAGACACACTGAGCTACTAGTTACACAATATTATTATACAGCCTTAACCCATTTGCAGGCCGCATTACCTCCTTGGATGGGAGAATTCCTCGGTGGGAGAGTAGTCCATGACAGAAATATATACAAATTTTTTGGCATCATCTATAATGTTAATAATGGACTGGAGATCATCGGTCCTCCCAGTTGCTGAGAGTGGGGGTGGTGAGCTCTGAAAAGACAAACATTATGTTTTGTAACCTTCCTACAGCACAACTGATCTGCACACTGTCTGGCTTGACACTTACCGAAATATAAACCTGAGATGCTGTGCTGTTTAGCATCACTTGCATTGGTGTATCCTTGTTGTATGGTGTTGAATAATTAACCGGCCATGGGGAGGGCAAAGTAGCATTGGGTAACCCAAGGATCCAATACGCTTCAAAGATTTTCTTCAAATCTTCGGCTAGGCAGCTGCAATTATATATGGTTGCACCAAGTTCTTTCACCTGTAAGTGATATCTGTATTTAGTGTCAATGCATCACAGAAATCAGAAATTGATCCCGTATGATAATTTGATCAGCTTTAAAAACTTATCCTTGGGTAATGGCCATCAGGTTAATTTTGCCAATTTATGAAACTCTGCTTTTTAGCAGTCCAGCGAGTGCCAATCACATGAACCAGCGTTTGACTAGCAACTCAAGTGTTTTCAGGAGATACTTACAGAGCAAATATGTCCAGAAATATGAAAGCTACAGCTTTAAACAGAGCAACCAAACTAAAAATAAGTCAGGAAATAAATAAAAATAAAAGATGTCTAAAGCAACAGTCTGAACATTTTAAGGTTGAGCTGCCTCAGCAAAATTAGTGAAAAACTGGAGGGTTAAACACATGAATATATTGCAATGGATAACTCCCAAATCAGTTGTATTTTGCTATGAAAAGTTACAAGGCATATCCAGCAACTATGACCAATTTAGGTACCTGAATTGATTTTCTACCCTTTTCCCTCCCCAATGCAAAGGGCATATTAAGTTGCTATGACTAAAGATATGCTTTAACCAGCTTTCCTTCACTGATGGTAAATAATCATCATTGTATGGAGAAACCAACCTGTGTTAAAGATCTCCAATCCATATTAGCACTACCAATGTAAAAATGTTCACTGTCAACAACCCAAAATTTAGTATGCAGAACACCATCTGTTAGCTTTGGCAAGTCTACCACACGTACATCTGCTCCTGAAAGAAAATGGAACCACAGAAAAGAAATTAGAACAGATGAGACAATAAAGCAGTACTGACTGTTCCATTGGAGAAAAAAATCAAAAAGGAAATGGACAGCAGGGACAGAACATCAATTGCAGCTTACAAGAAGGTAACAGGTAGTCTTTACTAGTTAATCATTCAATAATGGTACACTTGCAATGCACAGAAAACTGCAAAATTCACTATATAAAGAAAAAAAAACTAAGGCACTAAGAGCTCTGGTGGATCATTGATCAAGGACTGGTGTGAATATATATGTTCCAACCGAGTCGCGCTCTGTATATTTAAAACGTAGCATTTATTGAAGTATCCATAAAAAGCATACAGTCAATATGTAATAACAACAACGTGAGTACTTATCCATCCGGTTTGCCACTTGTACGCAACGTTTCGGGAATACCACAATTCCTTTCTCAAGCATGTTACCGTGGCCCTCTCACATCATATAACGTACATTTGTTTGAAGCGCCATGTATAGTTTGAAAACGGAAGTGATGTACCGAGTCACCGTGGAGACAGGACGCAAAACTAAAGCGTCCCAACTACATGGAAGTCAGCACACCATCTCCGTTTTAGATTCACAATATCAATATAACAAGCATGAATAACCTTAGTATAGATTCAAAATGACTATCTCTTATATAGCAAATAAATCCAACTCGACAGTACCTCTAATCAGTGTATGTACAGGTCCTTTTCAAAAAATTAGCATATTGTGATAAAGTTCATTATTTTCTGTAATGTACTGATAAACATTAGACTTTCATATATTTTAGATTCATTACACACAACTGAAGTAGTTCAAGCCTTTTCTTGTTTTAATATTGATGATTGTGGCATACAGCTCATGAAAACCCAAAATTCCTATCTCAAAAAATTAGCATATTTCATCCGCCCAATAAAAGAAAAGTGTTTTTAATACAAAAAAAGTCAACCTTCAAATAATTATGTTCAGTTATGCACTCAATACTTGGTCGGGAATCCTTTTGCAGAAATGACTGCTTCAATGTGGCGTGGCATGGAGGCAATCAGCCTGTGGCACTGCTCAGGTGTTATGGAGGCCCAGGATGCTTCAATAGCGGCCTTAAGCTCATCCAGAGTGTTGGGTCTTGTGTCTCTCAACTTTCTCTTCACAATATCCCACAGATTCTCTATGGGGTTCAGGTCAGGAGAGTTGGCAGGCCAATTGAGCACAGTAATACCATGGTCAGTAAACCATTTACCAGTGGTTTTGGCACTGTGAGCAGGTGCCAGGTCGTGCTGAAAAATGAAATCTTCATCTCCATAAAGCTTTTCAGCAGATGGAAGCATGAAGTGCTCCAAAATCTCCTGATAGCTAGCTGCATTGACCCTGCCCTTGATAAAACACAGTGGACCAACACCAGCAGCTGACATGGCACCCCAGACCATCACTGACTGTGGGTACTTGACACTGGACTTCAGGCATTTTGGCATTTCCCTCTCCCCAGTCTTCCTCCAGACTCTGGCACCTTGATTTCCGAATGACATACTTTGGACCACTGAGCAACAGTCCAGTGCTGCTTCTCTGTAGCCCAGGTCAGGCGCTTCTGCCGCTGTTTCTGGTTCAAAAGTGGCTTGACCTGGGGAATGCGGCACCTGTAGCCCATTTCCTGCACGCGCCTGTACACGGTGGCTCTGGATGTTTCTACTCCAGACTCAGTCCACTGCTTCCGCAGGTCCCCCAAGGTCAGGAATCGGTCCTTCTCCACAATCTTCCTCAGGGCCCAGTCACCTCTTCTCGTTGTGCAGCGTTTTCTGCCACACTTTTTCCTTCCCACAGACTTCCCACTGAGGTGCCTTGATACAGCACTCTGGGAACAGCCTATTTGTTCAGAAATTTCTTTTTGTGTCTTACCCTCTTGCTTGAGGGTGTCAATGATGGCCTTCTGGACAGCAGTCAGGTCGGCAGTCTTACCCATGATTGCGGTTTTGAGTAATGAACCAGGCTGGGAGTTTTTAAAAGCCTCAGGAATCTTTTGCAGGTTTTTAGAGTTAATTTGTTGATTCAGATGATTAGGTTAATAGCTCGTTTAGAGAACCTTTTCATGATATGCTAATTTTTTGAGATAGGAATTTTGGGTTTTCATGAGCTGTATGCCACAATCATCAATATTAAAACAAGAAAAGGCTTGAACTACTTCAGTTGTGTGTAATGAATCTAAAATATATGAAAGTCTAATGTTTATCAGTACATTACAGAAAATAATGAACTTTATCACAATATGCTAATTTTTTGAAAAGGACCTGTATAACGATTTTTGGTCATAATAATGAAATATTATATACAAAGGTTAAATACATATATTACAAAAAAAGATGCAAGTCAAAATCTCTATTTAACCCCTTTGGGGCCAATGCATCAAGGCGATAAATCCAGTCCACTTCAGTTCTTTTTAAATATTGGACCCGATTGCCCCCTCTTTTAAGGGTGGAATGTGTTGTATAACACGGAATATCAAATCATCAGAACTATGTCCCATCTCCAGACAATGTCTAGAGACAGGAAGAGTTATATTCCCAGTGTTTACTGTAGATCTGTGTTGTGAAAACCTATCCCTAACTTTTTGGGTGGTTTCACAAATGTAAATAAGATTACCCAGACACATCAACATGTAGATCACAAAACTAGTGTCACACGTATTGTGTCCCCGAATCTTTAAAGATTTACCTGTAAGAAGATTATTGAATTCAGATCCTACCATAACAAAACGGAATTGAGAACAACCTTTAAATTTTTACATAGCCTCCCTTGGTGGCCCTAGGAAGGTAAATCTCCTTGATATAGAGGGGACCTCCACTATTACTAGTCTACTACCAATGGTACCACCCCTCCGAAATAACATCATGGGGGGTTGTTGAAAAACTGAAATGGAGGGATATGATTCCCTAAGCAGATGCCAATGTTTGTTTAAAATGGATTGTAATCGGTTACTATGTGCATCATACTGGGTGACAAATGTGACCTGTTGTCCCCTATGTCGTGTAGTGTTTATTCATGACCTTATGTCATGAAAATTTGTTTAAGATAGCCCCTATCTAAGAGTTTCCTTTCCATCCTACCTACCTACCTAGGTCCTCTGCCGTTACATCTGGATCATTAGCTATCCTGCATACACGGGAGAATTTACTGATGGGAATCGATTTTTATATATTATATATATATATATATATATACATACACACACACACACATATACACATAATAAACATGTAACTACATGGAACCATGTAACCATGGAAAAGTTCAGCCCCTAAATGTATAAAATCTGCTTTCACTTGCCCACACCCATGATACTGTGCTTGTCTGTATAGTTTCTGAGTTTTTATCACAGCGGTTTGTAGTTACCGTATATACTCGAGTATAAGCCGATCCGAATATAAGCCAAGGTACCTAATTTTACCTAAGAAAACTGGAAAAACGTATTGACTCAAGTATAAGCCATGGGGGGGAAATGCAGCAGCTACTGCTAAGTTTCAATAATCAAATAATTAATAAGAATACACTCAGCGTGACCCCCTGTGAACTCATCATAAATATATAATGTTGGCAGCTGCAGATAAGGGAAAGGTGGATGGAGGACTCTTTGACCCTCCTGCCTTGAAGAGTTACGGCACTGCTGATAACTTCAGGGAAAGAAAATTGCTACAGCTGCACACAAAAGCAGGTTTTACTATGGGGCTAGGTTAAATACATAAACAGCATGGAGTTGGAGCCTAAAATTTTACTCACCCTCATCTGGAAGGCTGTGCCGATGCCTAGAACTTCTGATAAGCAGCTACTGTGAGCAAAGCACTGAATCTCCCACCAATCAGAGCAGTGTTCTCAACGTTCTAGGTAAAGATTGTGCAGAGTAACAGGTTTCTGGATGGGGGTGAGAAAAGTTTGCCTCAAAGTTTTCAATGTTTTACCTTTTTTTTTTTTTGTTAGGCAAGTTTGGGGAGGATAAGGAATCTCTAATGTGCGGAATGCGCATAGCACTGCTATAGGTTTATTAGAGAGCGTTTTCCCTCTATCCCTCCAGCTGACCTATCCAAATGCACAATGCACCCCTGACACTTCTGCCTGTTATTTAGCTGAATCCTCTGAAGATGATTGAAGCCGAGCCATGATGGCATATGACCCAGCAGCCTCCTGCAGGAGCCTTGCAGCCTGCCACCTCCTCTGATCTACTTACTTTCCTAATTGCTTTGAAAGTAAAGCTGGTCCCTCTCCTGTACTAACCTGGGATGCGGCTTTAGCTCTGTGCACTGTGGGATGCGGTTGTAGCTCAGCACACGCACGCGCACACACACATGTGTGCACATGGGGGGAGGGGTGCGCGATGAAAGCCAGTGCAGAGTATACCGACTCGAGTATAAGCCGAGGGTGACTTTTTCAGCACATTTTTGGTGCTGAAAAACTCGACTTATACTCGAGTATATACGGTATATCAGTTTGGTGCAGCTATTTCTTCTGCATTAACTTTTCGCTAAAAGTAAATACACACCATACACGCACCAAATATAATATTGGTGCGTGTATGGGCACATTTAGGTTGAATTTTTTTTAATATAGTGTAGACTATTAAGCATTATAGGGATTATATAGTACCGAACCTTAGGCTAGGCTATCTGGTGTATCTAGAAGACCAAATGGTAATTTGTCCCAGTTCTCAGACTAAAGGGTACATTTATCATGCTGTGCAAAAAGTGGAGTAAAACATTATTGGTGATGTTCACCGGCTCATAGCAGCCAATCAGATGTTTTGCTTTGATTTTCTAGCAGTTGAAATTTAATTGCGGATTAGTTGCCACAGGCAAAATCACCGGTAATGCTTCACAATTTTTTACACAGCATGATAAATATACCCCTAACTGTCTGAAGAGTTCATCAGTAAGCAGTGGAATTGAGTGACTAGAAATAAAAAAGCAAGTGTCTGACAGACCAAACAACCCAACTAAAGGTGGCCACACACGTGGCCGCCACACACCGTTCAGGGCTGAAACAGCAGATAAGGAGGTAGAAACAACAGGATTTCTACCTCCTTCTGCTGATTCAGCCCTGACAGCAGATTTTGGTCAGGCGCCTTCTATGGCGCCCGATCAAAATTTTCTAACCTGGCCGATCGGCGAGTCGTCCGATATCAGCAGCTTCCTGCGATATCGGTCGACTCGCCGACATGCCATACACGCACCGAATATCGTACGAAACGAGGTTTCGTACGATAGTATCGGTGCGTGTATGGCCAGCTTTAGCTTGTGGGGTAGATAAGACAGACTAGCCCCAGTGAGTATATTAAGGTTGATGTACAACACTTTTACTTACAAATACATATAATACAAATTTAACACAAATAAAGTGACTGTTAACAGTTCAAGAACAAAGTCCTAGTTTCTACTTGCAAAAACAGAACAATATAAAATAGTAGATATATTTTCCTTACCACTGTCTTTTAGAGCAGAAATGTCTTTGGCTCTTAGTGGGGAATCTGGAGGATTAACAGCAACTCTTACAGACACTCCTCGCTGCTTTAGATTCAGAAGCTCTTGTAGGATCAATTCTCCCTAATTGGAAAATTACAGTTACTTCATGTTTTGTTATTTGCAAAGGTCTACAGATACAGTACAGGAAAAAAATATCAAGTAAATATCAAGTTGTGCAAACAGCTTTTTGTCAGGAGCCTATTTTTAACAAAAACATTGCAAAGAAACACTTTTTTGTGGGACAATGCTTACTATGGAATACAAATTTGAAGGATAAGTAAGCCTTTTTATAATACATGCCCCCCAGAATAACATACCTCGATGTCTGCACTCAGTATCATGCAGGTTCTGTAACACCTGTCTCTGCTACCACCTAGTCAAGCATGAAGCTTCACCCCCTTTTCTTTGCTGAGCTCCTCAACCATCTGCACAGTCAGGGAGGGAAGAGCGCAGCTAAGAAAAGGGGGTGAAGCTTCACACTATAGTAGGAAAGAAGCTGAGAGAGATTCTTGTAATACCGAATTTGCATGAGACTGAGCACAGGGAGAAATGTATGTGGTATAGGGTCATTTTATATATATAGAAAAAAAAGATTTACTTATTCTATGAATTAAGCATTTGCAGAAGGCAACATTAAACTTTAATAGGTACCCTGAACAATGAAACACACTTTTTGGAGCTTCTCACATATCTCTATATCTATTTATTTTAGAATTCTATCATCAATAGTTTGCAAAATTTCAGAAAAAGTAGACACAAAAAAAAATTCCACAGCACCAACAATCTAGTTATCTTGCCAAAATGAAGGCAGTGCACCACATGCTAACTGCTGCTGTGTTAAGATCACTGACATTCAAACAATGCCAAAGCAGTTTCAGATGTTCTTACCAAAATTTGTTCAATAACATTAACATTATGATAAAAAAAAAAAAAAAAAAAATCTCCTATGCTTCTCATTACCTGGTGAGCTGAGGGCTCCTGAGTTTGTGTATCCTCATTGGTCAGAGTCCAGTAAAATGATGCAATGTCAACACTACTCTTAGCACTAGTAAGAATGTTCAGCCATGACTGGAAAATTGAAGGATTTATCGTGGCATTGGCATCATACACCAATCCTTCAGGGATGCTCTCTACAAGAACAAACCTATGTAGATAGACGAGGAGAAAAAAAAAAGACTCTAAACCCTAAAATATAATATTGTTTTTTTTTGTTTTTTTTTACAGAAGACTAACACAAGCAAATATATTGTAAAGTTTTAATGACTCAATATCGAAAGGTGCTGCAACATGTTAATTAATAAACAAAAGTGTTTGATGACCCAAGTCATTAAAAATTGGCTTGACAAACATCTGTGCAGTCCATAATGTTGCATGTTGTCACCTGATCCAATAAACATTTATGTTCATGAACCAAAAGTTTTGCAGCATGTTTGGATATTTATAAATCTTTCAGTCCATCAAGTATCCATCGCTATCAATACCGTATATACTCGAGTATAAGCCGATCCGAATATAAGACGAGGTACCTAATTTTACCTAAGAAAACTGGAAAAACGTATTGTTTTGAGTATAAGCCTAGGCATACATTTCTTTTAACATACTTGCACACTAGCTTGTGTTCGAGTAGTAAGGGCAAAGTAGTAAGGGCAGTGCCAGCTTACTTGTCCAACCGCCCAACCATCTAAATGTTATCATTTAGATGGTTTGCAGGTAGCAGTACAGTGATATCCCGGCTCCTGCAATGGCTGCTGTCTGTACCACAAGCACAATCACACACAAAACCAAAACAGTCTATCTGGGTTGTATAAACATAATAATCATTTCTTGGTCTGCACACTCCTTTAGTAATATGGCACTTAAGCCTGGCAGCCTGGGAAATTTTTTGGTGCTTTTAAGTAACAGAGATTAATATAGCTGTTGTAATTAGCGCCAGATGTCTGTAGAGAGGTAATAGGGCTGCCTTTGCAGGGGCGGGGGGGGGGGTGCGAGCGGGATAATATAACAGGGATGCTCTGGACGCGCCCGTTGGCTGTACAGAGGTAATACGGGCTCCCTTTCGTACTTGCTCGAGTATAAGCCGAGGGTTCCTTTTTAAGCACATTTTGTGTGCTGGAAAACTCGGCTTATACTCGAGTATATACAGTATATTAATATGTTAAAAAGTGGCTGCCCAGCATACTACGCTAATTACAATAAATGGATATTAAAATAGTTAAACACAGCTTTACCATTAGTTAAGAAGATAAGTCACCCACCCAAAAATTTCTAAAAGTTTTTAATACATAGATACACAAACAAACACAGGCATCATGAAAACTGTACAAAACTAGAATGCATTTAATTTATTTCACAATATGATGGTGGTACTATTCATGGCATGTCCTCCTATGCCACACAATATGCACCCCCATTATAACAAGAAAATTACCTGCATTGATCATCACATTGGATGTCCTTGTTTAGCACTATCTCAGTTGTTGTTTGAGAGGTTATGGAAAAAAGTGGAAAGAGAAGAAGCTGTGAAGCCAGGACACAGAACAGGAGGGTGATAATAATGGCGATGACAACTGCACATCGGTAGTACTGTAATGACAGGAAGAACAAAACGTTAAAATAGTTATTTTATTTTCCTAAATAATTTTGTAGTTTGAGGGTGAATGGCACCACAGGTGCCGGGGCTAATTTATACAGTTGGACAGTATGGTTAAAATTAGGCAACTTGCGCAAACATGTATACTATATGTGGACATATATGGCTATCTTTACTCCGCATCTCAATTGATCTGAGTTGCTCTACAATGTATTCTCCAGGTAAACAGAGGATATATAACAGTATTTGTGGCATGTTACAGAGATACATTATATGCACAGGAAAGTGAAAATTACACTTGCAGAAGCACAAGATTAAGCTTTAAAGGACACAAAACCTTGTGAGCTTTCGCCTGGTGACACTCATGCTGGAGAACTTGATTTTCTGCTTCGTCATGAGACTGTATCTGCAGGAACCAAAAAAGGAGAACTAGAAAGAGCACAGATAATTTCTTATGACATTCCAATATGTGTATTGAGCTCTTTAGACTGATTCAAGCGCAAAGGATGTTTTTATGATTATACACATATCAAAAGCAGCTGGGAAGAATATAAACCTACATAAGTAGTACTGGGACTAAACGGATACATACTCACAGCTTTGTCTGGAGTAGATTAAGTCTTTCAAATTCACACAATCACACAAAATGAAGGCATATGAATTCAGGAGGCTTTCCAGATATTTAGACCACCATACCTTAAGTCCCATACCTTAACTCTGCAAATAAAGGAAGGATTCACCAAATCCACTATTTTTGGGTTCAGCCAAATCCTTCATAAAAGATTTGGCTGAATTTGCAAATTAGGCTATGGAAGGGTTAAATAGAAGAGCACTTTTTTTTTTTTTTTTAACTCTTGTGTTCATGTGACAAAAGTCACATGATTTTAAAGGAAAAGTAACACTAAATTTTTTTAAGTAAAAAATCTATTCTACCCTGCTCCAATAATTGCTCTATCCTGCACACCATTTATTGTTTTGAATGCTTTATTAGAAAATACCTTCTAAAACTTTGCTTCCGGTCATTTCAAATACGGCGATAATGCCTCTGCACAATCCACATCTCCTCCTAGCCTTCCTTCTGTACTGGCAATCAATTGACTCAAAATTTGACGGTTTTGGAGTCGGGCAAGGAGGAGATGTGGATTGTCGCATTGTGGATTGTGCAGAGGGAAGATCGCCGTATCGCCATATTTTAAAGCAACGGTAACACCAAAACATGAAAGTGTATAAAAGTAATTACAGTATAATGTACTGTTGCCCTGCATTGGTACACCTGGTGTGTTTTCCTTAGAAGGACAACTAGTTTATATAAACAAAGCTGCTGTGTAGCTATGGGGGCAGCCATTCAAATGAGAAAAGGCACAGGTAACGTAGCAGATAACAGATAAAACCCCATTATATTCTACAGAGATTATCTGTTATCTTCTATGTAACCTGTGCCTTTTCTCCCTTTTTCCAGCTTTAATGGCTGCCCCCATGGCTACACAGCAGCTTATTTATATAAATTATAGTAGAGTTTCTGTAGCCAACACACTAATTTTACCAGTGTAAGGCAACAGTGCATTATATTCTAATTACTTTAAAACACTTTCATTTTTTGGTGTTACTGTTCCTTTAAATGACCGGAAGCAAAGTTTTTGAAGGTATTTTCTAATAAAGCATTTAAAATAATAAAACTGTGTGCAGGATAGGGCAATTATTGGAGCAGGGTAGAATAGATTTTTTACTTAAAAACATTTAGGGGCTGATTTACTAAGACACGATTTCGAATCCGAATTGGAAAAATTCTGATTGGAAACGAACATTTTGCGACTTTTTCGTATTTTTGCGATTTTTTCGGCGTCTTTACGATTTTTGCGTAAAAACGCGAGTTTTTCGTAGCCATTACGAAAGTTGCGCAAAGTCGCGATTTTTTCGTAGCGTTAAAACTTAAAAGGCGCGACATTTCGCGCAAGTTTTAACGCTACGAAAAAATCGCGACTTTGCGCAACTTTCGTAATGGCTACGAAAAACTCGCGTTTTTAAGCAAAAATCGTAAAGACGCCGAAAAAATCGCAAAAAATACGAAAAAAAATCGCAAAATTACCGATCATTGCGAAAAAAACGCAATCGGACACATTCGGCCCGTTCGTGGGTTAGTAAATGTGCCCCTTAGTGTTACTTTTCCTTTAAGGATTCTGATTTGGTTCAGCCAGGCATTAGGATTCGGCCAAATCCTGCCAAAAAAGGAAAAAACCTTGGCTGGATTCGTTGCATCCCTACAAAAAGTGATTTCAACAATAAATAAACCCAACTGGACTGTTTTGCCATCAGTGTGGGTTTATGCAGCTTAGATGATTAGGGATGAAGTACAAGGTACTGTTTTATTACAGAGAGAAAGGAAAACAATTACAAAAAATAGAATTATTTGCTTAAATGGATTCTAGGTGAGATGGCCTTCTCGTAATTCAGAGCTTTTTGAACAACAGGTTTCCACATAAGGGATCCCATGCCTGTCCAGAGAAACATAAAACTATCCCTTAAACTCTCCAGAAACACTTAGTTGCACACAAAGGCTTACTACAAATGGAATCTTTTTTGTTTATACTTTTTAATTTTATTACTGTACCTACATATTTATAGAGGTTTGAGGCTTTAGTGCTTCTTTATATTAATATTCTAGCAGAGTCCAAGAAACATGTCCACAGCTTCTCTCTTGCATTACAAGAAGTATTACTTATTAAATAAGCACTACACATGGAATGGTACTACTTTGCATGCTTTTACCAGATACCAGCAGAAATGTCTGTTCATATGAAGGTGACACTGCAGATACGAGGACTAATGTGTATTATGTTAATTGTTCTCCCAGCAAATTAAGTACTATGTGGTTAAGTATGAATAAGAGGTAGCAAGTGACATGTGAATCAGCTGGTGCCATGTATTTTTCTACTTGTCTTTTAGCCCCATATGCTTCCTTGCACACAGGCATCTTTAGGTGTACCTGATGAGCTTGCACACAACAATTTCAGTTGACTGCTACAGAAGACAAGAGGGGGCAATTCCCCCTCTTATCCACCTTCCCTTGTCTGTATATGGGGTCCAAACAATGCCTGTCCCAACTGAAATATGACTGAATTTCTGAAGGCTGCAAAATACAGTCAGATGAGGACTGATTTGGGTAGTGGATGTGGCCCTGTCCTGACATTTCTTTGTGGGGCCAACTGTGATCCAAATTTTTCTGTTCACCTGGGGGGGTAAAGGATTGGATAGCTGGAGTTGGCCCACCTCTTTGTTGGCTGTATCAGGCCAAGTTCAGGTCATATGGCCACATCACCAAACAAGCAGATATACCCATGTATAGCCAGCTTCCCGCTCATATGAAAATATTATTATTTTTTTAAAAAGTAGGGGTACAAATGCAATCAAAGCAACATTTGGAGATTAAAAAATAAATTATCCATATGTATTATGTTTAAAATACTAAGTACTTACTTGTTTGTACTCAACTTTGGGATTCATTGCATCTCCAGATATCCTTTGAATCATGGCCCAGCTTCTTAACTCTGCAAACAGAAATATGTGAGCTAAAAAACAGTGTGTGTAGTGATATGTCCCTGCATGCGAAAAGTCTGTGTAATCAATTTCAGTGTACTAAAAACGCTTACATACCCAAATTGAAATCAGGTGACTAGTCAAGGATCAGCCGACTCATTTTGGTTATGTGCTAGGGACAAAAAAGTGAACCAAGGGACTTGCTAAATCTCCCTATGGTTAGTCACAAGACCAGTTAAGCAATAGAAGCAGCAAAATACATTCCCCTTTTGCGTAAGACTGGGCACACTATTATGGTGAATATTTATCAAAGGTTAAAAAAATGTAAGCAAAATTGCTGGCTAGTGCATATTCTACTGAGGGTAATATCCACCACAATGACTGTAGGGAGTCTCTGAACATTTTGCAAAAAAAATCTTAGAACCCATGTGCACTTAGAAATCATAAAGTTGGTAGCTAATTCAATAAGGCTAGCAATGAATAAGCACTGGGGCATAAACATTACTATTTAACTGCCAGTACTTTACCGATCCACGTGGCACAAATTATAATATCTAGATTTTTAACACATTGATACAAAACACAAATGAAAATGAAAAGAAATTAACTCTGCAATTTTGTGCCAATAAGGTTCTCTCATCCCAATACACTGGGATGGAAAAAAGACTAATAGATGAATATATAAAAGTTTATGTGCTGCTGTGCAGCAAGATCCACCACACAAATAAGGAGGTGAGCATCGCATTTACATGTACAGGTATCGGACCCCTTATCCAGAAAGTTCTAAATTACGGAAAGGCCATCTCCCATAGACTCTATTTTAAGCAAATAATTCACATTTTTAAAAATTTCATTTTTCTCTGTAATAATGAAACAGTACCTTGTACTTGATCCCAACTAAGATATAATTAATCCTTATTGGAGGCAAAACAATCTTATTGGGTTTAATTACTGTTTATATAAATAATGTTTTTGCAGACTTTAGGTAAGAGATCTGAATTACAGAAAGGTCCCGAGCATTGTGGATAATGGGTCTCATACCTGTAGAACTACACAGAATTCATTGTTGTGGCTGTAACTATCACATGGTGCAACTGTGCTTATCCAGGCAGACCCAGAGCACTCAAATCTCTGCAGCTACCTTTCCTGATGTCCTGTCAACAGCAAATGGAAGCTGTATGGTAAGTGTATCAGTTAGGGGGCTCTAAATTATTATATATTATTTATATATTATATATATTATTATAAGTGGCACAGCATCCCTTAACAAAAAAAAAATATACATCACCCCACCATGGTGAACTTGTTTGTATTCAAGCGGCCCAGCCCTCAACTACCTGCTCCTCCAGAGCTATGCAATGGTCAATTGCCCAATTAAGCAAAAACTGCACTTGTACATGTGACACAGGATCACTTATGTGGGCCTGGATTTTTCGCTGAAGCAAGTTGTTAGGGGCAGAAGGTTCCCCCCATACTCCAGTGGCCTGAAAGAACATACTCTCTTTGGGTCTCCTTTCAGTACTATCTATACAAGCAAAAGCAACTTGGTAACGTTGTGGGAGGAGCTCAAGTTAAAAAGCAGCCATCCCAATGGGCACAGGGAAGTAAAATGCAGCCCTACATGCATGTGCTAGGCAGGCCCGGACTGCCATAGGGGCTGCAGTGAGAGGGCAGTTTGGGCTTCTGTGTACGCAAAATGCCAGGGCCTGTTTTGAATCTAAGTCCAGACAAAGTCTAGGGGGGAATTCACAAAAGTGGAAATAGCCCTTTTTTTGGAGTAAAAGTGGTGGGAAAACTGGTGGAAAACACCTTTTCCATATTCACAAACAGAAATTCGCCTAAACTCTAACTCAACCGCCACAATTTACAGACACTTTTGTGAATTTGTCGTTTAAGTGACATTTACACGAAGTTTTAACAACATTTTTTTCCTACCATTTTCAAAATGGAATAAAGCTCAGTGTAACTCTGTCAGACCAATTCTAAGCTCTTCTGTTTTGTTTCACCGAGTCTCTATTCACACCTCTGGTAGAAAAATGTAATTTATAACTTATATATATAAAGTTTATATAGGTTTTTACCTCACATTTGCATTGTTATGCTAGCTTAATGAATGAGGCAATAATAACATTTTGAGTGAAAATATTGTATACATTTTTATTTAAAGGAAAAGTAAAGCCTCCCAGGCAAAGGTTTAGTTTTAGCAGCAGTGCCCCCTCTTTAATCACTTCACTAACACTTGCCCCAACTTATCTGTGCCTCCATAGCATGTCCAGAACTACAGAGTTGATTGACAGCATTGGCCCCCTCCCTTTAGCTGTGTCCCTTATGTTCTCCACAGCCATTTTGGTGATCAGTAAAGAGCACATGCACATTGGCACCCAAAATGGGATATTGGGGTACAAGGTTGGACAGGCCCAACAGGGCACTGGATAAAAACCCAATAGGCCCTAGTCCTGTTGGACCTCTTTTCACCGGGCATGTTGGTGTGTGGGCCAGATTGCTGCTGACCAGTAATGAGTAGGGGCTAGAGGAGAAGGTATTTAGACCCTTAAATCTTGTTACAAAAGTGGAATTACACAGAAATATAGGAAACATTAAAAAGCCCAGCTTGTCCTGAAAAAAATTATGTATAGTTTTCCCAGGCAAACTAAAATTACCCTTCAGGAAATGCCTCAAAGTGAAATGACAAATGGTAAATGAAATGCAAAATCCTGCTGGTAAAATCCTTATTCCAAGGTTCATGTAGCTGTGGGACTGGGTTTGGTGGCACTGACAGATTTACTAACAGCTAAAGACAAAGTCCTGAAAAGAAAAATGTCAGGAAAATAACACAATCTGAAAACTGTCTGTTTAAAAGACAAATTCACAAAAGTGGAGATAGAGGTTTGTGAATAAGGTGGAAAATCCAACAGATCTATCTCCACTTTTATTTTGTCTCAATATCACCACTTTTGTGAAATCTTCCCTAGGTCTTGGATGGAGAGGAGGAGGCCAATGCCAGATGGCAAGTAGCCTTTAAAGGGCAATAAAAGTGAAAATACTAATTTTAACTGACACACTGAGCTACTAGTAGCAGCTACTTTTTTATGGCTACTAAACTCCAGAAAATACCATGCCATAGACAATACTGAGAATTGTCTCTGCTAAAACACACAAACAAAAATATTTATTTGAAGACAGATGTTTTGATTACAAAGTGTTTGTTGCCAGTTCTGTGTGTTGAGCCACCTTGTTGTATATTGTCTAAACAGAGCTCTCTATTTATTCTATTCCTGTGGAGCCTTAGATGATACATGCACCAAAACTTAGGCTATAGATATTTTATATTGTAATGTGTTTAGTTACAAAGCACTGCCAATGTACACAATGTTTTACCAAGCGCTTTCTTCAGCTGCTGCCAAAGCAGGTTGATTTCTGGTCTGGGAATTACATACCTCCCAACATTTGAAAAATGAAAAGAGGGACAAAAAAATTTGGCGCGCGCAGGGGGGGGCAAAAATTTTTGACCATGCCCACTTTTGTGGCCACGCCTCAATTACCACACCCCATTTTTTTTTTTTTTAAATACTCCTTTTATATAGATGAAATGGTGGGATCAGACGCAAATGTGCTATACCCTCATACTGTACTACCTAAGGAAAACCAATATAGCAATTCCTACATATAAAATACAAATATAGAGAAAAGGCGGTCAGTTATAAGTGAGTTATAACTATGTATAAGCTTTGCCACCCATACACAGGTGCCCCCCCCATACACAGGTGCCCCCCCCATACACAGGTGCCCCCCCCCATACACAGTAACCCCTCAATACACAGAGCCTCCATACATGCTGCTGCTTCTTCTTCTGCAGCAGCTCCTCTCTATATGCGGCTCCTTGTCGGTGGAGCCAGGCCCTTTTATAAGGTTGCGCAAGGCCTAAGGTTCCCAGACTTATAAGGGCCCCTTTTAAATGTCTGCTATATTTTATGAATGAGCGATACTTCCCCTGCATGCTGTGCTCTGCCAGAGATTCTCAGGAGTGAGAGATATATGTTAGGGGTGGGAAGGTGAAACTGCCCAGCACACAAATAAAAGCAGCAGCCTCTTCTGCCTGATAAAAGACAGAGCCCCCTCAGCCCCTCACCCACTGAGCAGGAGAGGAATGCAGCCAAAGCCAATAGTTAACCCTTGCCTGTCACAAATGCTCCTCCCAGGACAATTAAACATCAAGGTAAACCTGTGAGCTTGAGTGTAGCAGGGGAGATTGAAGAGTTAAGGGGGTGGGGCTTTATTCCCCGGAGCAGAGCAGGCACAGCAATCAATTAAATGGCAAAGCTGAAAAGTGGGACATCTAACAGTGAATCCGGGACAGCGGGAAGTGCCATAAATATTTAGCGGGACGGTTGGGAGGTATGGAATTATATTCAAGACACCTTTACGTGACAAATAACTTAATGGAAGCACTTTACATTCCTGATTTGGGTGACTCAGTGTCCCATATATAACATGTAAGTTACATACCACCCAACAGTCCAGGTTTTTCTTAAAATAACCTGCAGTTCCGGATCGCTGTTTAAAGTCCCGCAGCACCATAAATGCCTAGCTCCTTTGCTGCAGTCGGACATCAAATCCACACTTCTCAAATCTCTTCTCGCGGGATTATGACGTCATGCAGATGTCCCGCCTGGGGGGGTGGCGAGCTAGGGCATAGTGTGTTATTGTCATAGAACATACCTCCCAACCGTCCCGCTTTTAGGGACAGTCCCGATATTTATGGCACTTCCCGCTGTCCCGGATTCACTGTTAGATGTCCCGCTTTTCAGGTTTGTCATTTAATTGATTGCTGTGCCTGCTCTGCTCCAGGGAATAAAGCCCCGCCCCCTTAACTCTTCAATCTCCCCTGCTACACTCAAGCTCACAGGTTTACCTTGATGTTTAATTGTCCTGGGAGGAGCATTTGTGACAGGCAAGGGTTAACTATTGGCTTTGGCTGCATTCCTCTCCTGCTCAGTGGGTGAGGGGCAGAGGGGGCTCTGTCTTTTATCAGGCAGAAGAGGCTGCTGCTTTTATTTGTGTGCTGGGCAGTTTCACCTTCCCACCCCTAACATATATCTCTCACTCCTGAGAATCTCTGGCAGAGCACAGCATGCAGGGGAAGTATCGCTCATTCATAAAATAAAGCAGACAATTAAAACGGGCCCTTATAAGTCTGGAAACCTTAGGCCTTGTTAACATGGCTAGAAATCATACCGCCCAACTGGCCCGCTTTCCGCAGGACAGTCCCGGTTTTGGTAGCGCATCCCGCTGTCCCGGATAGTTCCATAAATGTCCCGCATTTCCGTAATGCGTGACATTAATGGAACTATCCCTGACAGCGGGATGCTCTGGCTGTAGTCAGGCGTTCCTCTTCTTCAGTGGCTCCTCTCTATATGCGGCTACTTGTCGGTGGAGCCAGGCCCTTTTATAAGGTTGCGCCTGTGCGTACTGATGTCACACGCACGCATGCGCGGGCGCAACCTTATAAAAGGGCCTGGCTCCACTGACAAGGAGCCGCATATAGAGAGGAGCCGCTGCAGAAGAAGAAGCAGCAGCAGCAGCATGTATGGGGGCTCTGTGTATTGGGGGGATACTGTGCATGGGGGCTACTGTGTATGGGGGTGTTACTGTGTATTGGGGGGTTACTGTGTATGGGGGGCTACTGTGTATGGGGGGGCACCTGTGTATGGGGGGGGCACCTGTGTATGGGGGGGGGCACCTGTGTATGGGGGCACTGTGTATGGGTGGCAAAGCTTATGCATAGTTATAACTCACTTATAACTGACCTTTTCTCTATATTTTAATTTTATATGTAGGAGTTGCTATATTGGTTTTCCTTAGGTAGTACAGTATGAGGGTATAGCACATTTGCGTCTGATCCCGCCATTTCATCTATATAAAAGGAGTATTTTTTTTAAAAATGGGGTGTGGTAATTGAGGCGTGGCCACAAAAGTGGGCGTGGTCAAAAATTTGCCCCCCTGTGCGCGCCAAATCTTTTTGTCCCTCTTTTCATTTTTCAAATGTTGGGAGGTATGATAGAAGGTTATTGTTTGTACTAGCAACGAGAATGTGCAAGCGTGTGCTTGTAACTAATATTTGTTCTACTTGTAGAACCTGCTTTCGGGAAAAAATAACCTTTTGGCATTTTCTTGAAGGTTGTTAGCCATGCCGCTGCTGCCAGCGCTTCAACTCCTAATATTATTTGGTCACAATTGAGCTATTTTCTCTACTCACTGGAACCCATCCTTGTGCCAGGGATCACTGGGACGTCTTTATATTATGAAACTTTTGGGCATCTTAAATGTTATTGATATGAGACACCACATAAACACAAGGGCGTAGTAGAACTAAAATGTGGCCATGCCCTGTGTGTGCAATATAAACAGTTTATGCAACACTATAATAAGCAGTTCGTATAAAGAGTTCCATGATTGTTGTGCTAATAAGACATTCAGTTTATTGAGAATTAGTGGTGTTTGCTTTATTTAACCCCTTCCCACCTACCTGTCCCTGCACTGTTCTGTCATCGTTTGATACTAAAGCTAGTTCTTCTAGTACTTCTTTCATAAGTTATGTAAACTCCATAACTTTAGGGGCCAAATAATATTGCTGTGTAGCCCAATAACTAGTCAGTAGTAGTTCATAAAAATAGTAAAAACAATGTGGGGGGGCGTGGCCTGACCACCGATGTGAGCGCACGCACTTGTTAGAGCTCCGCTAAAGACCCTGCACAAATCCTGATATAACCCACTACCAACCCTTCGTAACGGAGTCGGAACCTCTTGCGAGGCAGCCGCTACCCCAGAGAGAGCAGATGGGGCAACATAAGGCACACAAACGAACCTCGGAGGCTGCAGCCCGTCTCGAGAAATATGCCCAGGAAACAAACCAAAATGGCGCCGATCCGGATCAGGCCGTGAGTACCGCTGAGAGTGCTGCATCCACAAGCACAAACACTACACCTGGGGCAACCTCGCATAGCGCGGAACCCACTCTGCATGATGTGATGCTAGAAATCAGAGCTGCCAATAGCTCCTGTACCTCGCTCATCAACACTAAGACAGAAGAGATCAAAATAGATCTCTCCATTATAAAATCAGACCTGCAAAAACTGCGCGAACGCACCACGGCAGTCAAGTCTCGCGTCAGTAACTTGGAGGACACCTGCAGAGACTTACCTAACCAGTACCGAAACCTACAAAAGCAACTTGCAGACTGCCTGAACAAAAACGACGACCTTGAAAACCGGCTGCGGCGCAGCAACCTGCGGTTTGTTGGTGTCCCCGAACGGGCAGAAGGTAACACCCCAGAAGCGTTCCTGGAAACCTGGCTCAAAGATACGTTTGGTGCTGCGCAACTCTCAAGCATGTTCTCTATCGAGCGGGCACACAGAGTTCCATCTAGGCAATCACCACCAGGGGCACCTCCTAGACCCTTAATTGCTAAACTGCTAAATGCCCGGGACCGTGACAAGATTCTTTCTCTGTACCACAGAGACCTTATCCGCACACCCTAGCACTCCAAACTTATATGCCCGGTGCACACTGCTGGAGGGATCGGCACCCTCCAAAAATAGTACAACCACAAAAAAAGCAAATGGCACTCAGGGCTGTAAACAAGGGAAAACCCTTAAAAAAATTTTATTGCGGAGGTGCAACGTTTCGGGGCAACGTGAGGGGTCACGTTACCCCGAAACGTTGCACCTCCGCAATAAAAATTTTTTAAGGGTTTTCCCTTGTTTACAGCCCTGAGTGCCATTTGCTTTTTTTGTGGTTGTAAGATTCTTTCTCTGGCCAGGACGCAAGGCCCTCTGCGCTTCCAAGCATCCACTATTTCCATCTTCGCTGACTACTCCATGGAGACAACGCGCAGGCTTCCTGAGCTGCAAGACCAGACTACGAGAGGCCGGTCTTCCCTATGCGATGCTCTACCCTGCCCGACTCCGGGTGCTAGCTGAAGGCCGCTTTACTTTTTTTACCGCGCCACAAGAACTTAATTCGTGGCTGGATGCTAAAGGAGTGTGTCCTCACAGGCCCTAGCAGACTCGGCCTAAGGATACCTCAGTTGAGTTCCACCTTCTACCTCCTTGCCTGACCAGGTCTTTACACAACGCGGGTTATGTATTACTATGCATTACTGTAAGGGTCAATGCGAGCCTAACGCATTAACGATTACCCTTTGCTAATGTTCTAAGCTTTAACACCAGTTTCCTTTAGATGAAGCTTAACGGAGTGGCGTGACCCACCCCAATACTGAATAGAGTTAACGTGTTAGTTATGGGACAAGTTCTACCCAAAGTTGGGAACCGGGGTGGAAGGGGAGGGGGGTCGGTTTGTGGGGAAATTTTTTCTATGTGTTATTTCTAAACGTGAATGTTGGTATAATGTCAATATGCTACTATATGTATGGTGTTATGTAACATATGCAAGGAGGTGTACCCTTAAATACTTACCCAATTTCAGACCATGACGATTAGGCTAACAAGCTGGAATGTGAGAGGTCTTAACTGCCCGATCAAGCATAGATTGGTACTAGATTTTCTTAAAAGACACTCCACCTCAATAGCCTTCCTTCAAGAAACGCACCTGACAGGCTCCAAAATCCTAGCCCTTAAACGCCCGTGGGTGGGATGGGCTTACCATGCCACCTACTCCACACATTCTTCCGGGGTGTCCATTCTTATAGGCAAATCGGTCCCCTTCAGGTTCGAAAGCGTCAAGACTGACCCCAAGGGCAGATTTGTTTTTCTGCACTGCTATTTCTACTCTTGTGAAATACTCCTAGCCAACATCTACATCCCTCCTCCGTTTGACGGAGAAGTAATCCGCGCCCTGGCGGACCACCTAGCCCTATAACCGAGAGCGCTGGTGTTGGCAGCTGGAGACTTCAATGAAGTTTTGTCCCCTGAACTAGACAAACTATGGAAGCACCCCACGAGGGCTCCCCCTAAGGGTACCCAGCTCTCTAGACTCATGGCCTCTTTAGCCTTAATAGACCCATGGAGAGAAACCCACCCCAGGGTGCTTCAATACTCATGCTTTACCTCTGCCTGTTCGGCATTATCCAGAATAGACATGGCCTTTATAAATACAACCGCGATTCCATATGTAGTTGAAACCGCTTATCTCCCCCGTGGTATCTCAGATCATGCCCCATTCCAGCTCAAACTTGAACTCCCACATAAGATTAGGTGCTCACGCCCCTCCATAAACCCAGTATGGCTAAACATCCTGGACAACTCCAAAATAGTAGATAACTATATAAATGACTTCACAACATTAAACCAAGCAGCAGACTGCATTCTTCCCTTTTGGGACTCCCTGAAATCCTATATAAGGAGTGCCATATCTGCTGAAATAGTGGCTTTTAAAAGCCAGGCACAAAAAGCTATACAAGCTCTGGAGTCACAAATTTCCCACTTAGATGCAGCAGCCGCTATCTCTCCCTCTCCAGAGAACTTAAAACTCCTTAGCGATGCACAAAATAACTACACCCAAACCATCAAACAAAAAGCACTGAACAAGCTATACTTCACCAAAACAAGCATATATGAACAGGGAGAGAGGGCGGGTAGAATGCTAGCACACTTGGCCAAAGCCCACACCACTCCCCCCCCCAGTCCCAGCGCTTAGAGACCCCTTAGGTAATCTACACACAGATCCCCAGGCAGTCCAAGCAATGCTGCTCTCGTTTTACACAGACCTGTACAAAACCAAACTTACTGCTTCGGAACCAGAAATTAACTCTTTCCTTGCATCACTAGCTCTCCCAATAATGCCTCAAGAATACAGCGCATACCTGGACTCTCAGCTCACTGAAATAGAGATACAAGAGGCCGTAAACTCCTTTCCTCTGGGTAAGGCCGCGGGGGCAGATGGTCTCCCTATAGAAATATACAAGAGGCACTCTAAACTCTTAACCCCATTACTGCTTAAGCTCTTCAAAGAGGCACTACAACTGGGCCAGTTTCCCAAGTCCCTCTATGAAGCGGCAATCGTACTCCTCCCCAAACAGGGCAAGGACCTGCAACTATGTGAATCTTTTAGGCCAATCTCTCTCCTCACAGTGCTAGCCCGTAAACTGAGTAGAGTGATCACCAAAATAATTCACCCCGACCAGATAGGGTTTATCCCAGCAAAAACCGCAGCCCTAAATACCAGACGGCTGTACCTGAACTTAACACAAGCCCCTGCTGGTTTGGGAGGCAAGGCCATTGCAGCCCTGGACATCACAAAGGCATTCGACACAGTCGAGTGGCCCTACTTATGGCAAGTGCTTACCCACTTTGGGTTTGGCTCAAAATTCATCCAAATGACTCAGCTCCTGTACAAATACCCCATGGCCAGGATTCGCATCAATTCCCTTACTACTCCAGCATTTGCGTTATCCAGGGGCACAAGGCAGGGGTGCCCGTTATCCCCCCTGCTTTTTGCTATAGCTATAGAACCCTTCGCACAGGCAGTGCGGGCACACCCCCAGATCACTGGCTTTGAGTTACCGAAAAAGTACAACTTTATGCAGATGACACTTTAGTGTACTTAGGGGACAGGGGCCCCTCTTTGAGAGCACTGGTTGAACTTACTAAGGGGTTTGGTAGGATTTCAGGGCTGCAAACTAGCACCGCTAAGTCAGTTTTGTTCCTAGTGGATAAGCAACAACCAAACGAACCTCTAGACTCATGCCCCCTCCAGATCTCTAATAAGTTTACATACCTGGGTATACAGATTGCCCTCCCAGTCTCACAATACCATAACCTCAACATAGAGACCCTTCTCCAGTGGGCGCAAAACAAATTTAAGGCCTGGGAAGCGTTGCCAGTAGGTCCAGCGGGGAGAATCCAGCTGATTAAAATGTTCTTGCTACCAAAGGTCCTATATGCGCTTTGGCACTCCCCAGTATACATCCCAAAGAAAGTATTCGCCCAACTAAACTTATTGACTAGCAAATTCATCTGGGGCACCTCCAGGCCCCGTTTGCGCCTAACTACTCTTATGAAACCTAGAGATGGGGGGGGCTGGCACTCCCAGATATGTACATCTATTATGTTGCTGCCCAGCTAACACACATTTCTCCTATGGTTCATCCAGATATCTCTCCCCCGCTATACCAATTGTGGGCGTTTATATCTAGCAATCAAGGTTCTCCATGGCCCTCACTGCTGACCAAAAAATTGCTCAAGAATGCCTCTCCTATATTGGTACTCCAAAACAGAATACTACAGGCCGGGCATAAGTTAGCCAAGTTGGAGCAATATCCACCCCAAACTCCCCTCTGGCATAACTTAGATTTCCCTTTACTGGCACCGCACAACCCTCCCAGAATCTGGTACACGCTCAACCTTAATACGATTGGGGATGTCTGGGCCGACAACCGAGTCATACCTCTTCAACAACTATGCAACAACAGACAGCTCCCCCCTGCGCAATGGTTAACGCACTATAGGCTGGCAAGGGCCCTCACCTCCCAATCTGCCCGCTCTAGTATCACGGTAGCCAACTCTCCAATTATTGACACCCTGTTAATACCAGCCCACAAGGGTAAGATCTCGACCCTGTACAAACAACTATATAAACCACAGCATATAGACCCTGAGTTGAGTGTGCGGGATGCGTGGGAGGGCGATTTGGGTGTTCTTTCTGACGGTCAATGGGAGTGGATACTTGCTACCCCAAAATTGGTGTCATTCGCTACAGGCATAGCCTTCTACAACTGTATCTAATCCATAGAGCTTACTATACTGTGCAAAGGCTCTATGCTATGAAAGTACTTACTTCACCCTTGTGTTTGAGATGTGGTACTGAAGTAGCCACACTAATACACACCCTTTGGGATTGCCCGTGCCTAAAACAATACTGGGGCGACATCCTGGGCTGGCTCACAGCTGCTATCCCGGGCTGGGGCACAGGCACGGCCAGAAATTGTCTATAAACTGTTGATTTAAATGAAAACCTGGACAGCCATATAAAAACGTTTATTCTGAAAGCAATGTTCCACGCCAGGAGAATACTTAACCTGCACTGGAAAGACAGGATACCCCCAAAATCTCTAGAATGGAAAAAAGCCATGGAGGATACTGCAGCCCTTGAACGGACAATCCTGGATAAAAGAGGGAAAATACTTACCTATATGCAAATCTGGAGACACTGGACAGATTGCCTCGGCACCCCAGTCCCTTTCTCCCCAGGTGACCCCCCACTGTTAGCTAGTGCCCCTCAGTAAAACCCCCCAAGGCTCTCAACGAAACAGAACTCTCAGGGACTGAACTCTCATTATAACCGGCATTCATTTATACCAATGCTATTTTTGTATGTTTTATTGTTCAATAAAAATATTATTGAAGGAAAAAAAACAATGTGCTAATAAGTCAGGGTCAATGGAGTTTATGCATAAGTTACATAGGTTTCTTTGAGAGTAATGGAAGTTTTTGCAGAAGTTACATAAATTGCATAAGCATATGGGCCAATGATGTTGCTGTGAGGCCCAATAACCACCCATTCACCTGCTGAAAGTTCACGAAGAAGACGCTGATATAATTCAATAAATAGATCCCAATATAAATAGCTGATGTTACTCTATAATAAGCAGTTCACATAAATAGAATCAATAATTCATGCATAAATAAGCCTGTCAGTTAATTGTTACTCACTTTGTTGGTTGGCCTGTCTGTCTTTTCTACACAAGTCACATTAAGCAAGTTATGTAGGTCTAGGCAAGTTATGTAGTTTTCTAGGCAGTTTTTGTGGAAATTAAGTAAATTATGTTATGTAAATTGGCGTAACTCACACAACATAACTTACACAATTTGCACAACTTTTGCAACGCAACCAGGCCCCCTTATGATAGGAGATTTCAGGGGGCCCCGCATAACATGACTTTCCCCTTGATGGCGGCCTTGCCAGGGAACAAAAAACCCACTTCGTGTTTTTTGGGGGGGTGCCAGCAATAGCTGCTACTGGAGTCTTGGAGTCTCTGCTCACAGTAGTTCACCAAAAGTACATTTTTTGTACTACTCGCAGCTTCCAGGGAAAAATGAATAAAAAACTTTATCTTCCTGGTGATTACCAGCACAATTTATTGTTTTGTCTGTGCTCAGAGTTGTTTCGACAAGGAAAAAAAACACTTTCCTGGTGGCCAAAAAACCTGCTGCCAAATAGCCAGATTTTTCACAATTTGGAGATAAAACAATGGCTGTTTTAGAAGAAAACAATGGACGAAATTAATAAAAATGAATCAACTTCATAGGTTTTGTTTTTACTGAGGGTACCAGTAGTTTTGTGCAAACTATGGGTAGATTTTATACAGTTTACATACAGAACAAGGGCTAATTTAGCAGTATACAATGAAACTGACCAAATTATATTGAGTTTTTAGGCACATTTTTAACATTAGTATCATAATGTTTTATGAGGAAACTAGGGCCAGTTTATAAAAAGTTAAGGGACAAAAAAGGCTAATTATGGAGAAGAGTGAGTGAAATTGATTAAAAATATTTTTTCTTACATTTTAATTTGGTCCTATGCAGATTCCCTGTCAATTTCACAGCAGACCTTTTTGTCAGTGAAGGGGTTTCCCCTGGTGTTGGACTACACCGGCTGTTAACCATAAACAGACTGTTACTGTTAGTTCCCCCCTGTGTTTTATATGAAGACAGGGCCAAAGGTGAAAAATGACCAGACGTAGTCATGAGTTTTTTGGCTATTGGAGTGTTTTCTAGAACAAAATACATTATGAGCAGGCTCCTCTTCACAATACAGCTACAGGATGACATCTGAGTATATTGACACCATTATTATTACCCATATTCTCTTGTCTTGCCAATCTCATTGGGGATTTTTGTTCATCTGCCTGCCAATGGCCAGTGTATTTGTTATTACCTAGCTGACTCTATCTCCATTCACATGACCTACATAATAGTAACAAAATCTCCCTTCTTCCCTTTTGGGAACTGACATTTGCAAAAACTACAACACACAACAAGCAAGTAGAAAAAATATATAAGTTGTACCAGTAACATGTCCACAAAGAGCCATATGCATTTTGTGTTGCAAGGCACTTAATTGCAGGCTTAACAAATAGGAAATTATTTAACGACAAACTTGCCAATGGGAACTGAGAAGAAAAAACTTTATAAACATGACAACAGTTGAAATCTTTAAATTCATACAAGTGGAAAATGTTGTATTAATAAAGAAAATCCATTTAGTTTATTTTGTATCAGAAAGCAGTATATATCACGCCTTCCTAGCTGTATTCTCTCAATACCAGAAACTTTTAAAAACAAGATCGCTATTAAAACAAACAAGAAAACCGTTACTTTAGTTATCCGTTTGGATCCAATATCCCTAATATGTTATGTTTCCCTATATGTTCTTTTAATATCCATTTCAGATTTTGGGCACAGATTTTTATTTTGGGCACAGATTTTTATTTTGGGCACGGCTATGTTTGTTTTCTTGTGTGTTAAGTGTACCCATTTATTGTACAACACTGCAGAATAAGTTGGCAATTTAATGTTTTTACATGTCTTTGATGTCTGGTCATGTTGAAAGGTCAGAAGGTTCAGAAGTGTTTGGTTAATACACATATTTACCAATCCAGATCTTTCTGTCCCTTTTGCAGTTTCAGTTGCATAATTCTAGCCTTGAGACTGTAAAGTTGTTTTTTTTTTTTTTTTTTTAATTAGGTTACATCTTTTATCAGTTTTGAAATTATCCTTCATATCTAAGTTGGTGATATACTGGAGAGAATACAGTATATTTCTCATTTTACTATCTGCTATCTACTAGCTGCAATAGGGTATTACATTTTTGACTGGTTGTTGCTTTGTTTTTCTGCTGCCCAGTAGCACTTTCTACAAACTGACTTTATTTGGCAACTATTTATGCATATTTCATTTTTTAACTGTGAATTATGGAGTATTTGGTTCTAATAACAATGTATAGATAAACCACAACCATATTCCTGCATGTTTATTAAGTACATTTAGAGGAAGGTAAACCAAAATTCAACAAAGTGAGACAACAGCCCAGAGTCCCTGCACCACTGCAATACAGGGGGAATTTGCAAAAGTGGCATTAAGACAAAAGTTAAATTAAAATCATGTACATTTATGCCAGAAATTCATTAAATGGCAAATTTACAATTGTCAAATTCCAAGTACTCCAAAATATTTTGAAAAACACTGACGTAAAGCACTAGTTTAACTCCATCTTTCTGAATTTATTACTGCCAGCAAACTAAATTAGAAATGCAAAAAAAAAACACTACACTACCTTCAAATTTTGTAAACTGTTCTCCAGCTTAGTCTGGAGAAATTTGGTACACAAATTCAACGACAAAAAATGTAACTTTAACTTTTTGTTCCAAGGTGAATCTTTGGCCAATGCTCATTTATTTGTTAAAGAAGAAGGAAAGATGGAATCACTGGGGAGCGCCAAAATGTTAGGCACCTCCCAGTGATTAAGATTGCTTACCTGATACCCCAGGCTGGTGTGGCTATTAGCAAAAATTGCACCAGCCTGAGGTACATGCAGGCAAGCGATCCTCTTTCTTCTCCTTTGGCTGAGATCCTGGGGCCCACGCATGCGCACTAGAGACAAAAAGCCAACTTTTTTGTTGATAACTGGCCTGCATGTACCCTGGGCCGATGGGTTTTTTGCTAACAGATTGGGGGATCAGGTAAGTGAATACAATCACTGGGGGGTGCTTAACATTTTGGCAACCCCCAGTGATTCCACCTTTCCTTCTCCTTTAAATGTACTTATGGGCTGCATTGTAGCTGGGAAGGGTATGTGTTTGTACTGGAGTGATAACAAATGTGCAAGCGATAAACAGTAACATGAAATGCAGGGTGTGTTCCTTAAACAGCAAATGCAAATCTGAACTGAGCATTAACCCTTTACTATATCACATATCAGAAGCTGCCTGAAATATAAAATATGCATGAATGCAAAGTGCTACAATAGAAACCAATTATTATAATAATATAATATTGAGCACATGAAGATGTATATATGTGGAAGAAAATATAAATGAACTCACACTATATCTGTGTACCAAAACCAAATGATTTTATAAGGTGAAAAGCCTTTCTGTTTCAGTAGCAGGCCTTTGCCAGAAGACACCATTCCTTTGATGCAAACTCCACTGTGCAATTTTTGTACCCCACAATCAAAGTTGCAAAATAACAGGCCAACAAAATTCTCCAGATCTTCTAAATGTGTCATTGCTTCTCATCATCCATAGAAATAACTTGAAAAGACTCAAAGCAAACCACACAATGCGTAAATACGCTAGAAAACGCCTTACCACGGATTTTTCAAGCGTTTGCCGAAATACGCCAGTATTTGCACAGCAAGCTATTCCTATGTATACACAAAGGCAGCTGTCAGACCTAGCGGAAATACGCAGCGTTTTTTACTATTTCGCACTATTAGCACCATGGAAACAAGATTTGCTACATCACCAGTACTAGGCTGAAAAACGCCATAGTCAGGGGCTGTGTGGCTTGTGCGGCGTTTTTAGGCTGAGAAAATACGCAGCGTAAAAAGCCACGTGTGGCATCAGCCTTAAGTAGAACAAAAATTGCCCATCAGGCAATGTATATCTATGGGGTGGCTGTTTTCAGATGCTTGTTGATTGTTTTGACCTACTATTTTGATGAAGCATATACGCCTGGATATAAATATATTACAGGATAAATATATTACAGGATGAACTACACAACATAATGAATGGAATACATTTGGGGAATGAATTAGGATATATATATATTTTTCGCATGGATATCTATTTTTGAGTTCATGTGAAAGGTGACATATAGCCACCATGTTAATAGAGATCTACAATGGTTTTATTGTTCTAATGATTTTACTGATCTTTATAAATTGCATATACATTTTATGTGTGTTAAAGATTGGGCACCCTAGGGGTTAAAATACACCTTATGGGGGTGGGTCTCACTTGTGTATTTAAGGGTCTGGTGGGTGTGGAACACTTGTTATAGCTTCTGATGAAGTGGCAGTAGGCCACGAAACGCGTTAAGCAAATGGTGTAGTTTTGTAACATGTTTTTAATGGAGACAAGAAATAAAGAATATACTTTTTATTGAAAAGCAGTCCTGGCGTGCTCCATCCATCAACATATTTTTCTTGTATTCAGATGCTTTAACACTGCGTTTTTGGGCTACTTAAAACACAATCCTTAAAGCTCCCCAAAACAGCAATGTGTGCCATCACCTTTAAAGCACAAGTAAAGGTGTAATCACAGGGGAGTGACAATTTATAGTTGCTAAGCTCACTCTGACCCTGGGTACTATTCTACTGAGCACTGCACCATCAAATTGTTCCTGTCCCAGTGCTCTTGTGGCTGCCCTTCAGTTTGTAGCACCTAAGGTCCAGTTTCACTCTACTGCACATACAGGATGGCACCATTGCCCACCTAGAACAGGACCCTGGGCTGGTGTGTTTTTCAGCAAAGAGAAGCCCTGGCCTGGCATCTAAGGTTAGTGATAATCAGGAGGTACCTAACAAATTGGTACCCACATAACTGACCTGTTTCTTCTCCTTTAAAGCATAAAGAGGTAATGTAAATGATGTGTAATGTCTGTATAGCACTGTGGGGTAAGCACTATATAAACAGACGGAATTTTTTTTAAAAAACTGACAAGGATCAAGAATCCTCTGGCGACCAGCCAGGACAGCTGTTTAAAATAATATTGGCAATGTAAAACTGTTAATATCATAAAGAGGAAGAAAAAAATAGTAATTAATAAAATTGCTCCCCTTATTAATACACATCTAGGGAGGCATTAACGAACCCGCAACTTTTTTTGGGTCTGGGTTTTTGCAGCAGAAAAAGTTGCAGGAAAAAAAGTTGCGACTTCTTTGGGATTTATTATGCGTATTTTCCTGCAACAATTCCTAATCTGAAAACTCTCAACCTAAAACCTTTTGAGGTCATGTAGAAGTCAATGGCAGATGTCCCTTCCCTGGAAAATTTTTCTTTGCTTCAAACTTTTGGAGTTTTTCTGATTTTTTATCCTGATTTTTATGCAATAGTTCAAAAAAGTTGTGGTTATTGCAACTTTTCTGGGACTTTTTCCTGCACGTGCTTTTTCACTTCGGATTTTTTGATAAATGTCTGACATTGTGGAAACAAGTCAATTTGTAGTTTTAAAAAAATTAAATTGAGATAAATTTGAGTTTTAGTAAATCTAAATCTGCCCCCTACAAATAATGTGCAGAGAGATGTACCACACAGAGAGTCTTACTAATGTGCACAGTAATGTTTAGCAAACATGTTAAATGAAACTGAAGAATATTGCACAAACATTGAACAGTCCTTAGTATACAGATCTGTGGGTGTGAGAGGGTTAAACTGATGTGCTGACTCACACAGCCTTCCTCCTGAGGAGGAGCCGAATGAGGGTTTTGTATGTCAAAGAGCCTGGATACATGTTGTGACAAAGATTTCAGTCTTAACAGACACAATGGCACCTAAAAATATTGCCATTTTCGGGGCAACTGGAATGACTGGATCTGTGACACTGGCACAAGCTTTGAATGCAGGTAATGGCACACTGATTCTGGGTACGTGTATGAGTTCCTGCATTGCAGCTACCTAATGGAAGCAGATGTACATAAATGGGAGACTTCTAGAGAAAATGCAACTGCATTTTCCATGTGTCACCCAAAAATGAGGCATTATCGTCTATATTTAGGATAAAATACACCAGCATACTAAATCTAGAACTGTGAAGAGAAATATGCCAGCTGAGAGAAGCAGAAACTTGTTAACATAAGGAACTGTGTGCAGACTGGTAGTGCAGTGCTGATCGCATACTCTGTAGCTTACAGTGTTGTGTAACAGTGATCACCAACCCCTTGGATGTTGCTCCCAGTGGCCTCAAAGCAGTGCTTATTTTTTAATTCCTGGCTTGGAGGCAAGTTTTAGTTGCATAAAACCCAGTGTAAAACCAAACAGAGCCTTCTATAGGCACCCAGTCTATATAGGGGCTAACAAATGGCCAATTATAGCTCTTAATTGCACCCCCAGGAATTGTCTTCATGCTTGTGTTGCTTCCCAACACTTTTTCCATTTGAATGTGGCTCACAGGTATAAAAGGTTGGGGATCCCTGGTGTATAACTTGAAGCATAGAGTTGGGTGCACTTTCCCTGCAGAAAAATATAGCAAATAAGGAAAACTTTAGTGGTGTAATCAAATACCTCCAAATATTTGTTTTGGAATGCAGGCAAACCAAATGTTTCCCATCCCCTTCCTCAGTGGTAAATGCATATCCCGCAGAGCTTGTAGATTAATGTATTATGACCAGACCCACTAATAAAATAAAAATTCTTATTTGTGCTTCAAGACAGCAATGCTTATTAATTATTTAACAGAGATGCTATAACATCCATGCTATAAGAGTAGTTAGAAGATACTAAGAGGCACATTTACAAATCCACGAATCCGAAATCAGATTGAAAACGAAAATTTTGCGACGTTTTCGTCGGCGTCACCTTTTTCCCGTATTTTGTGCAATTTTTCCGTCACTGACGCGACTTTTTCGTATTTTGCGCGACTTTTTCGGCACCGTCGCAATTTTTTCGTAATGAGCAATTGTAAACGGTGGAAAAACCAATCTGATTTTTTTGCGACGGCAACGAAAAAGTCGCGACAATTCGCAAAAAAGTCACGATGGCGACGAAAAAAATCGCAAAAATACCGATCATTACGGAAAAAACGCATTCGGACGTTCGTGGATTAGTAAATGTGCCCCTAAGTCTGACAGCAAAACTTATTTAGGACCAACTAAAACTTTGGGAACAAGGTTTTTATTTTTTAACTGCTTATCAGTCAGTGCCCCGTTGGGCCCCCTATACCTCTTGCCACCACTGGCAGTCACCAATCAGTAATTATTTTTCATCTCTAGGATTGTAGTTTTATAGGATATTTTCTATGCCAATGTAAGCAATGTGGCAGATCTCACCTGCTTGTTTATAGAGAAAGAAAGATGGCGTAAGATGGTGTAATTTCTAGTGACTTGTTGCTGCTCCAATCCCCTGAACAGAATGAGTAAAGTGAAAAACTGCATTGTAATTAATCCACAGTAGGTGAATCTGTCCGCTTTGGATGTGAAAACACAAATAGTTTGGCAGACCAGTCAGCATTTATTATATAGGATATTATTTTTTGTTATTCCATAGGGATATAAAAGTGTTTGTACCATAAGAGAGATCTCTCACTGACTCCTTAATAAAACAAAATGTTTTTGGTTAAAGTATATGATTATAAAACAAAATGTTTTCGGTTACAGGATACAATGTAAATGTTCTGGTGAGAGACCCAGCCCGCCTCCCATCTGGACAAAATCCGACCACAGTCACAGTTGGAGACGTACTAAATAAAAATGATGTTCTGAAGACACTTAAGGGACAGGAAGCTGTAGTGATTGTATTGGGAACAAGGAATGACCTAGGTAATATCTATGAGGGTCCTATATTTATATTGAGTCTGATCCCTTTTCTACATGACTAGATGGTATATATATATATATATATATATATATATATATATATATATACTGTAGATATATGAAAGGAAGATGACACTAGTTAGCAGGATTACTTTTAAGGCATACAGCAAATTTTATTAAAAGGACAAAATAGGGACATAGCCTTTCTTAGTTGTAAAACATGCTGACTTATTCAGCATTTTGCATTATTTTGTATTATTGAAACAATGTGGTAGCAAATTGCAGGGCCAGAATAGGGGTAGGCTGAAGAGGCACCTGCCTAGGGCGCAACCATGAGGGGGCGCCAGGTAGGTACCTCTCCTGCCTACCCCTAGTCTGGGCACCCTTGTTATTGCCCCTGCCGTTTGTCATTGTGTGGTTCGGGCAATGACCCCCCTCGTGATGGCATAGGTGGCTGAACAGGTAGCCTAGGGTGCCCAGTTGGCTTGGCCCGCCCCTGGAAAATTTACAAATTAACTGTTTTGCAGGATTTGTTTCAAGAAGCCACTAGATGGTGCTATAGTTCAGTCTTTCTGACTACTGTAATACATATAAAGTAAAAGTACATTAAATAATGCCTCTATACTTATATATCCTGCTAAATGGTATTTGTAATTTTGCACCTTGCATCAGAAGATGGTATAATTTATCCTAACGCCACTGAAAATTAAACTATGACTTTATCAGGCCCAAAATTTAAAATATGTTGATGTAAATCATTATTTCCTTTCCACGAAGGGCCCACCACCATGATGTCAGAGGGGACTCAAAATATTGTGGAGGCAATGAAATTGCTTGGAATTCGCAAAGTGGTGGCTTGCATGTCATGTGAGTATTTAAACTGCTGCTTGTGAGTCCTGTAGGGCAAGTTTTCATTTCCCATTTTAAACCCAGTATACATTGCTGTATACAGTGTTGTATACATTAGGCCTGTCTGATAGAAAATCAATGTGTGGGTTAAATGGAGAAAACACTATTTTTAATAATTTCTTATAATTATTTATTGTAGTTCTTCCTAGACCCCCCCCCCCCCACTATGGTTGTAGTGGTAATAAGATTACAAATAAAATATATATGTATTTTTTTTATAGTATATGCATTATTATTATTTTATATATAAGCTGCACTCCAAGGGGTGAACAAATAATGATTGCATTAAACAAAAGTCAAAAGTCCTTGTATTACCCAGCAAGAGCAGATATAAATACCATTCCAATACTTTGATTTTACCCTATTTAACAAGACTGCAATGTTTATGTCCCTGGTAAAGAAATGCATAGTACAAGTATGGGGCCCCTTATCCAGAAATCCATTATCCAGAAAGCTCAGATTTATGGGACCCATAGAGCAAATACTCCTTCATTTTTTAAAAATGATTTCCTTTTTCGCTGTAATAATAAATAGTACCTAGTATTGGTGGTTAACTAAGCTGTAGCCTATTGGCTAGAAAACAGGGGCAGATTTATTAAAATTCATATTTTCAAATGTATTTCAAATGATAAAACTTAAAAGTGTGTTTATTTATCAAAAAAACAACTGCCAATCTGTGGGCTCTGGCAAATGCCAGAGGGGCTGCTGTAACATGCCATAGACAGTCACCATTTATTGACCTGTCTGCCAAATTTCAAATTAATCTCAAAAACCCAAATTACTTCAATTATGATAATACAACTCCCAATGACTTCTAGATAAACGTGCTTTCATTTAGAAATCTTTTATTCATGTTTTTGAGTTTTTGTTCAAAATCTCAAAATTTGGACTTCGGAATTTGTAATTTTTGTCTGTAAGCTTTCTCTGTTCCTTGAACTGTGGACTTAGCATGTATTTTTTGTTTAAACTCCAGCTTTTCTGCTGTGGGACATAGCCAAGGTCCCACCTACTTTGTTGCCAGTAACAGAGGATCACATACGAATGCACCAAGTTCTTAAGGACTCAGGCCTGGATTATGTGGCTGTGCTGCCTCCACATATTGCAGGTGACTACTACCAAAACATTCCTGTTTGTTGATATAAATATATAAATGTCTGAATGCTTATAGGTTGCAAATTTAATTATGACCACCTTGGCTAGAGAGTAGAAGAAAGGGACTTTTATCTATAGATCAATCTCCAATTGTGCAAGGCAACACTACTGATAAGTGAAGTATACAAAGAGAATGTATTTGGGCATTGATAAGGTTCAGGAGTGATTCTATTCCCTTAGCTGCCCTGAAGTGGAGAGAGTGCACTTGTGCTTGTTGCACTAGAAGAGCCTAATTTTCAGTTTAATAACTGGATCAGTTATCTGAATGAGAACTGCTTATTTTGGAAACTGTTGTGCCATAAAGTACTATTTCAAAAGTGCTATCAAAACATTTTGCCATATTATTGGCTTAATATTTATTTAGTCTTGTATGAAAAGCTGTGCAGTGAACATTTAGAGAGGGAGGAAGTGCTATGTGAAGAGATCAATAGCAAGAGAGGCCCTTTTGGCACATTCTTAGAAAACATTATTGGTGGTAAGAGAGGAAAAATGCTGTGTGAGTTTAATTTACATTTTTTACAGAAAGCCTGAAATCAATGGTGGAACCAGAAGTTACTGGGCCACACAGCTAAATTATTTTGGGGGCACCAAAATTTGTGAATAAGACATTTATCATCAAATGGAACTATAAGTCATTACACATAATTTTAAGTTGCTGGGGCTCCCACTAAATTTTTCTGGGACCCCCATTTTATCCAAAAGATGCTGGGCTTGGATTTATATCTCACCAGTTACTGGTGAGCTACAATTAAGGAAAAGGGATAATAATCAACATTGACTATCTGGGTTCCTCACTACTATTATGCTTAAATCCCTACCTTTTCTTGTAGGTCTTTGATCACTATTTATTTAGTGCTCACCATTTTATTATCCCCACAGGGCATGAAGATTAAATAAGTGTATGTTGAAGAAGGCAAACATTTGCATGGGGTTTATAGAGATATAATTAATGGATCAGTTTATAATTAATCAATTTATAATACTGTATGATGTAATAATATATAAAATGTAAACATTAAAACACTGTCCTATCATTTGATGTCTTAACACTTTCCCTATCTATGCAGCTGACAAGCCATTTACTGGAGAGTACACAGTGACAGTCGGAACCCGTGGTGGCAATGTGATATCCACACATGACCTTAGTCATTTCTTCCTTCAGTGTCTGACAACAAATGAATATAATGGGAAAAATGTCACTTTATCCCGGGACTATTCTAACTTGTAATACTTTTTCTGTAGCAAAAACAACGCTGGCAGAAGTGTGAGGTGATGCCAGTTTTATTTGTCCTAATAACTAAACATTTCAAGTGCATTTATGTATTTCTTTTTTTAGAAATGTTTGTTTTTTTCTGATATTTCACAACATACATTTGTGGTTTAAGACAAATCCTATTTTCTTTTTAAATAAATTGTAATGTCATGATTTTTCTCAATAGTTTTGTGAACAATTTGTTCTGTTATTACAATTGGGTTATTGGTTATTTTTTCTCTTCAAATGTGTTAGGAGAAATTGCCATTGTACTTGACAAAAGATTATTCATACAGTTCATTGTTACATTTATTACATATTCACGAAGTTACATTCTACATATATTCCAAACATACTATAGCAGGTCAGTTAAGCTCCTCCCACCTACTATCGGCTCCCCTATCAGGCTGAGTTCTAGGGAGTACTACATTAAGCTTACTGTCAGTGATCAGGTGCGCAGCCACATAAATGCACTCTGTATCTTTGTCTTTTACGGCTGATGACAAACATGGCATATTCTTGTAAATGGAGAAGCACCCTTAAATGGGAAACACTTGACCACTGGTGCTGGCATTTTCAGCTAAAAAGCAAAAGCATCAGAGCTGTCAGACATTCCTATTTAAGTGAATGAATTCTACTTCACACTTTGCAGGCTTTTATTTTTTATAATCCATTTTTTAATGTCTTTATTTATTCGGAGGGGCCTGGCGCACAGAGATCCCTAGCAGGGTGCCCAATTCCCACTCGCATCTTCCGCCTGCTTGTGTTTTCCCTCCCTGCTCACAATTAAGAGAGCAGCTGGGGAAGACAGTTTCTCACTGCCATAGAGGAAGCAGACCCTGTGTTCTGGGCCCCCTCTCCCTTGGGCCCCACATGGCCATGAGGTCTGCTTCCTCTATAGTTACGCCACTGAAAGTAGACATAAAGTTTGGTGAGTAACCCAGATAACAAATTAACTAGCTATCTATTGCATTTTATTTTCTGTAATCAAGTAATAGATTTCTTACTACCAGCTCCTTGGATGCGTACCACGTAGTAAATCTAAAAACATAGGATGTTTCCTGTTGTGATAGGAGGTGTACTGCTTGATATTTAGCCCAAGTTGAAAAAAAAAATTAACAGAGCAACCTGGCACTCTGTTAAATAGGTGTTCAGTTGTACAGCCTTACAGCTTTTATGCTTGGTGCATCGATCCCCAGAAGGTGGAGTTTTTCACCTTGGGATATATTCAGCAAATGACACAAGGCAGGTTACTGCTCAGTGAATTTATTGCAGACGTCTACAGCACAACCTGTTTCCCAAGGCAGATAAAAGGGGGCAATATTGATATAATGGATAGAAAGATGTATAACAATGAAGCACAAAGATAGATTAACATAGGGGGACATTATGCGGTAATATGACCCCACCTTAGAAATCAAAAAGGAAATTGACCTAAAGGTTCACTCAGTCACTGACAGTGTTGAAAAGAATTTTCTAACAACTGACAATCCACAAATACCAGTGTTATACCTCTTACCAAAGGTACACAAAATGCTCACCCATTCCCCAGGCAGACCAATGGTCTCTGGTTTAGGTTCAGTTTTAGAACCATTGATTTGTTGATACATTTATCCTGAAAATTGGTACTTGCCTCAGGGATACCACTGATCTTTAAGTTAAAAGAAACAGGCAATATACCATCAAATCTGATAATTGGTGGGCTTGACATACTTCTGTTCCTCACGAAGAAGGTATGGCCTGTGTAGAAGAAATTTTACTAACGAACAAACTAACTAACAAACTAACTTTCCTGTTAGATTGCCTCAATATGGTACTACCTAGAAACAATTAACTTGTCCAGGGCATCCCTTATATGGGTTTGAGATAAAATTTACTAGCAACGTCAAGGTACGTCAGCAGGCCCGGATTTGTGGCTAGGCCACAAAGGCCCGGGCCTAGGGCACGCCGCCCCGCCGCAACAAAATTTAGAAATTTTTTTTTTTTTTGTCAATTCTTTATTTTTGAATTTTGCATAAATGGGGAAGGGTACAGAAAGGAAAAGAGGAAGGAGGGGAAGGGTAGGGAACATTTTCTTATACATTTTATCACATTTTAACAATTTAAGTGTCAGGCAATAGCTATCAGCAAGTCATTGCTAAGTTTTAACATGAATACAAGAGAACGTCTAAACTTTGGTAGAATGGGTTGCTAACATGGATGACTGTGAGTTAATCAAGTGTTATAGAGATTTTGTGTAGTTTAGCCATGGGGTCCATATTTTCCAGTAGAGTGAACTTTTGTTGTGGATCATGAGTGATATTTCTTCTAATTGTCTTATTTCGTTAATATTGTTTAGCCACTCCATGAAAGTAGGGGCTTCCGTGGATTTCCATTTTCTGGGTATAAGGGCTTTTGCTGATTGGAGAAGGTGAAGGGTAAGAGGATCTTTTACTGAAACATTTTTATGTGGGTAGATATTTAATAGTAGTGGGGCTGCATCCTCAATTGTAAACTTAAAGTCTGTAACTTGATTAATTGCTCCCAGTACATCTGTCAAAATTTAGAAATTTACCTCAAATACAGTGCAATGGGGACTTCTCCCCACTGCTCCATATGGAAGTTTAAATGCCCGCATGCGCACTCGAGGCAGCGCAGGTTGGGGGGGGGTGGATTGTTAGCGCAAGCTCGCTCGCGGGGGGGGGGGGGCGACGCCTAGGGGAGGCCTGGGGGCATTAGGATATGAAATCCGGCGCTGCATGTCAGTGGGAGCTACATCAAGGGCTTATAATTTACATGAGTTATCAGCTGTAAAGATTACCATTCTAATGAGTGTGTGAACTTGGTAAAACATGTATTCAGCAGTTGAGATGTTGTTGGCTTACTGAAGTTTGGCATGGAGACAATATGACTGGAATTTTAGGAAATGTTAGTAGGGAACAACATACTATCCTCTGGTCAGGATATGAAAATATGGATGCCCTTGGTGAAAGGGAGATTTTTTTATTATGGGATCGGTTAACAAACAGGTCAAATGCCAGGGTATGGCAAGGATGTCTACCTAGCAGGACATGTGTTGAAGGAGCTCCGCTCTACAACTATCCTACAACTCATCAATCCTCGCCAGCAGGTGACTACAAGGTGGCACAATCGCCACACAAATACCTGGGGAACACTTTGCAGCTTCCAAGGGCGAAAAAATTTGAGTGAGGTCAGAAGTACAGGGTCACTTGGGACAGTTTGCAAGCCGGCAAAACAAAGATGGCAGCAGACCACCACAAAGCCCTCCTCATATTTTGCCCACCCACCGACTTGGCAAGCAACCTAGTAACAGAACCACATGGGGCTCCTACGCCTACGGACATTATGGCTGCTATCCTGCAGTGTCAAACAACACTAACAGCCACATCCAAACTCAAGGAACTCAGGGTAGACCTTTCCCTGACAAAGGAGGACTTTCTTTCATGCATGCAAACATGCATGAAAGAACAGGCTGAGTAAAGGGCAAGATTAGCAATTTGGAGGATCACACATCTACCCTGCTTGAATAAGCAAGACAGCTACACCAACAACTGCAGGCCACCACTGACTGGTTGGAAGACATGGAAAATAGGCACTCAAACATTTCAAGAGCGAGAGAAACATATTGCCAAATGATGCATCACCAGGGCCCGGAGGCCTCTCCAAAGACAAAGTAACCCATTTTGATTTGCAAACACATACTGCGTGGATTCCCCTCATAGCTCCCAGCCACTGTGGTAGCAAACCTTACACCTCTACATGGACCCACCCACACTTACTATGTTGGCTTATCTTTAGAGTGGAAAAACTGAACTAATGATCTTTCCACCTAAGCCTAGTCCTACTCCCCCATTTACTATCCCTATTGATGGCACACTCATCAACCCTGTTGACTCGGCAGGTAGTTTTGGGGGTGATGTTTGACTCCTCTTTCTTTTTCTCGGCCCATATTAACACCGCTGCCAAAACCTGTCACTTTTTCTTGCGCAATATTGAAAAAATCTGTCCCTTTATTTCTACATGAACAGGTAGGCTGCTCATGCATGTTCTCATTCTATCCTGACTACTGTAACCTGCTACTAACTGGCTTCCCTAACTCTCATCTTTCCCCCCTACAGTCTGTATTAAATACTGCTGCTAGAATTCTCCTCCACCCCTTCCCGGAGAGTTCAGGCCCTTCCCCTGCTAAAGTCTTTATCGTGGCTTCCCATTAAGCAAAGAATATCTTACAAACTCCTTCTTTTAACCTTCAAAGCCCTCCATTCCTCTGCCCCTCACTACATCTCTTCTCTTGTGTCTCCGTACGTTCCTGGCCGACTCCTTCGTTCCTCACAGAACCGTTTGGTTGCGCCCCCCACTACTACTGCTGTTTCCCGCCTTAAACCTTTCTGCCATGCTGCCCCTTACATTTGGAATTTCCTCCCTGATTTCCTCCGGAGAGAATCCTCCCTCAGTCTTTTTAAAACCAAACTAAAAGACTACCTTTTGGAGCACTCGCACAGCACCTGATCTGGGAACTAACACTTATATTGTAGTGTCACCCACTGTGACCTACAGCACTTATATTTGCCTATTTGTGTCTGTAAGTTACCCTTCCATATAGATTGTAAGCTCTACGGGGCAGGGACCTCCATCCTCATGTCTATTTGATTCTTAACTTATTGCAACTGTATCTTGCATGTAAATTTATATTTTGCTGACTAGCCCATTGAAACAGCATGCAAGCCACAATCCTTCTTATGGCGGCAGGTATCGCTCAAGTAGAAGTAGTGAGTAGGAAAAACAACATTACTATTTGGGGTTTTAGCTCTGACGCATATGTACGAGCGCTAGAGCGCACAGGACACAATGCCTCATTTAGACTTCGATAAACATTGGAAGGTAAAGGTGAGTCTGAGGACAGTGACATGGCTGGCAACCGCCACGAAAATTAGAGTATATTTTCCCCCTATGGTCTGCAAGAATAGCAAATAAAAACTGCTAGCACACGGCCGCTGCTCCCCCATTACATTAGAGAGTACCGCACGTTACCAACGCCCTGTGCTTCACCCATATTCCGCCTTCGTTCCCCACTCCCACCCAAAGCAACGTGTCGCGTCACGGCGCTTAGTTGGGTTAGGGTGACGTCAGAGTCTCGCGAGACGAGAGTTGTGCTGGCCTGTGTCGCTGTCCGGCAGGAGTCGAGGAGCTGGGTATTGGCGACGCTGCGGGACTTTTAAACAGCGATCAAGGACTGAGAAAATCGGAAGTGTCCCGGGAAAAGCCGGACTGTTGGGCGGTAAGTTTTAATAGATGAGTTTATGGGGCACGTTTTTGCCGTGTGGGATGGCTCATTTCTGATCAACACGTTCCGAATTGTTCAGTCTTGTTTGAATCTCCACCCATTGCATTGTACAGTGTGTTGCTATTTTGGTAATTAACTACAGCTTCCACAGTAATACACACACCAGCATGGTACATCTTATGGGTAGTGCTAGTGCTGCTTCCGGTTCCATTGGGGCACTGAATCCTCCATACAGTACGAAGTTGAACACCTCGATCACAATAATGCTGTACACAGCCCAGTGTATTGTTGCACCGTGCGTTCTGAGATCAGATCCTTGTCCCATCCCCTCATTGCCTTGCTTTGCGTCAAGAATTCTTTGCTCTGGCCAGTCATTTTGTCTGTGCTTTGAATTTTATTTTTATATTTTACTTAGCTCCTTCATGAAATGCAGCACTTTAAAGGGCTTCTACATAACTCACTTCAGTCCCTGCTCCAGTGGAGCTTACAGGCTATGGTCCCTAGCGCATTCTTTTACATAATGCTCGGTTTTATCATGAAACAATTAAGCTAATGGTTTAATTTAGCCTGGCATTCAGTTTTGAAGGCACCCAGTGTTGCACAACTACACAAATGATACCAGCCTGCACCTTCTCTGGATACAATACCAGCCTATCTAGTTTTCACTTTTCTTCTCTATTAGTAATGGTATCAATCATAGTCATACATGCTGTAAGAGAATTAATTGGCCTATTAGATGTAATAAGTTGGACAGCACTGGTTAGTGCATAGGCTGCATGTGGGTATGTGTACAGTGGCTAAATACTAAGCAGTTTTACTACACAGGGCTGATTTCCAGCATTGGTGCTAAGCTAGCACAGTTACCAGTAGCAGCTAATCAGCAGTTAGTTCTACAGCAGTTTGAAAATGAAACCAAAACTTTGGTTGCTATGGGCAACTGCACTGGTACAAATTAGTATTTTTATTAGCACATCATTAATTGTTAGCTCTTAACTAAATTACTGAACCATAAAATGATTTTGTAGAACCGCTAACAACAACTATAAAATTGTGGAAATGCTAAAAGGTATTTAACTTTCTTCATGTGACAAGTCGTTGTTCGTCTTCTGTTTCTGAGACAACTATCAGTTGCTCAGAGAAGTAATCTGTTATCTTGTTGTGAGTCAAAGGGGGGTTTAAAAAAAAAAAAGTTGGTACCTGAACCAAAAATGTCTAAAATCTTTGCCATTTTTACTTTGCATTTGCACATTTTGGAAATTGCTGTTTGTAGCTTTATTATAAAGTGGTGCCTCAGATGAATGTAAATACCGAGTACAGAACAACAAGCATATGTTTTTATACGTACTGTACTGATATCTATATTAGTATTTATATACTCAACTCTGTGGAGGCCACTCCTTAACACAAAATGTTATATATATATTCAGTAGTTTAGTAGTATATACAGTAGTATATTCTTCATTTCCCAGGGTGTCACAGCCATGTTAGTAGAACAATGGGAGGTAGCAAGATAGCAAGATCAGTAGAACAATGGGAGGTAGCAAGATAGCAGCTCCCAGTAAATATCAGAATAGCAATAGTAAGGAATCGAAGTCCGGCTTGGGACTCCTCCAGTTACATGGGAGTAGGAGAAAAAATAGGTTACCTGAAAGCAGTTCTAATATGTAGCGCTGGATCTTCCTGAAAGTTCAGACCTGGGCACAATGCACTGAGATGGCTGCCTACACACCAATATTACAACTTAAAAACCAATAAATTTGTTCGTTTAAGAATAAAATTTTAAATGGTAGAATGAATCATTTGCTAATTGAACAGTGTAATTTAGAAATAAAATCATGACAGAATCACTTTAAAAATACCTGTGAATGACTGGACTGTAAGTAGACTAAATAATCATACTCATTTATAACATTTTAAAACATAACCGCAAACTATAATAGCCTGTATTTAGTTTCCTTGGGCTGTAAAATTTATGCTGTTTGTAAATTTGCAAAATTAAGCTTAGCAGTGGGTGTCCATTTTGAAGAGTTTTCTGTCCTATTACAAGCTTATGAGTAGCTTGCAGCTGTATATCCCACATAGGAATGTACACTTCTGCCCATAAATAGACTCCAGCGCTGGCGATGAGTTCAGTCATGGTCTATTTATGATCTCCAGCTGCCACCCTTTTCAGACTACATTCGTTGACAGATATCTAATTTTCCTACTATCGGCTTAATGGAAATCTGTTTTTTCCACCCTAAACTAAACATTGGAAATCTTACTCTTTTCAGAAAATAATGTGTGATTTCATTTCAGCTTACTGTCCTGTGGAAACAACATGACGTCTGTCACTTTAGGTAAGGAGTACAAAGAATCATTTTATCTATGGGGAAATTCTGCAAGCAAGCGTGCAAGCATGTGTTGTCTTACCTCCCTTCATTTCTTTTTCTGCTTTTTCTTTCCACATAATAACATGTTAAAGGGTGGAGAACATTTGTAATTTTGAATTAAAAAAAAAATCTTTGTTTAAAGAACAGGCAGTTTTCCATCCTCGCCGTTTAGTTGTATTATCTAGATTTTAACATACTCAAATATTTTATATTTTTTGTCCACCAGCCACATCTGAGTGGATCAGTTTCTTTAAGGAGGCTGGAATCCCCCCAGGGCCAGCTGTCAACTATGCTGTGACATTTGTGGATAACAGGTGAGAACACATTTGCTAGTGCGAAACTCTGAGGGGACAGGATATTTCACTTTTGTCCTGGGGTTTAATTATACAGCTGTTTATTGTTCTTAATTGCGTTATTGGTTTTAATATGCACTCCGTATCGCCATATTTCAGTTGACAGGAAGCCAAGTTTTAGCAGGTATTTTCTATTAAAGCATTCAAAATACTAAGTGGTTTACAGGATAGGGCAGTTATTGGTGCAGGGTAGATAGCTTTTTCACTTAACAAAATTTAGTGTTACTTTTCCTTTAATCTGACAGTCTTTAATAGTTCTGTGAAGTTAATTGATTGCTATCACCGTATGTTAGCCATGTCACCCAATGGATTTCACAAAATGTACTGTCTGATCCATAACATCTGCCTTCTCCATAGTCCTTACAAGGGCATCTGGGTCTCCTCCTGAACAAAGTTTATGTACTGGTTACCCAGTGGAAACCTGGGTGCTATTTGTTTATACAACCTTGTAATGAAAGCGTAATATAAGTAACTTTGCAACAATTATGACGGAATACGCTTTCCTCACAGGAGCTATACTGCCCATTGAACATTGGTGGCAGCTATTTCATAAAGGTGTTTGCTTTCTGGGCTACATTCTCTGTGCAAGCATTGTTGTACTATATACATTTGACATTGTTATAAATTAGCTCTGGATTTCATGCCCTGTTACCCTTTTGAACTTTTAAATCCAATACTGTGGTTGAAAATTGTGCTTGAGTGATACCCCATTATTTCTTTTTTTTTTTTACTACTAATTGGTAGCACATTGTCAACAGTAGGGGGGCCTCCTTGTATCCTCCTGTTCATGTTTTTATGGGAAAGGGAAGTACTTTTTTAAAAATGTGTAAATAAAATATATGTAGTCATTTCTATAAGATTTTCTCATGAAATGTTTGATAGTGGCCTTATAACTACCAGGGAAACTGTTTAATTGGTTTCATAAATGTTATATAATTTGGTTCATTATTGATTGGGAAACCAACTCTCCCTGGTAGAGTTAGGGTAGGGTCTTCAGTTTTTGTAGTGTATTCATTTGTGAGTTTACCCTAAAATGTGATTTTGCCACCTTCTCCAGTTACCATTGTTCAAACAGACACTTTGCTTACTTTTTATTTTCAGCACAGACTGTCACACACTGAGATAATGACACACTGTTTTTGCATATGTTTCTTCCGTAAGGGAAGTGGAGTGTTGAGTCTTTGTATTGTTTGAGTATTCCTAAAGAAGGTGTTATATCTTTAATTATCTGGGTACATCTGCTTCTGGGACCAGTGTCTTAGGGCTCTGGTACACGGGGAGATTAGTCGCCCGCGGCAAAACTCCCTGCTCGCGGGCGACTAATCTCCCCGAGTTGCCTTCCCTCTGCCATCCCACCGGCGAACATGTAAGTCGCCGGCGGGATGGCAGACGCGGCGAGGCGATTTCGGGAAATCGCCGAAAAAGCCTTGCGAGTCTTTTTCGGCGATTTGCGCGAAATCGCGCCGCCGCGTCTGCCATCCCGCCGGCGACTTACATGTTCGCCGGTGGGATGGCAGAGGGAAGGCAACTCGGGGAGATTAGTCGCCCGCGAGCAGGGAGTTTTGCCGCGGGCGACTAATCTCCCCGTGTACCAGAGCCCTTAACAAACATTTTGACATTTTGGCTGGCCAACTACAGATCTGATTCAGCAGGGATTACTTTGTTAACTCAAAGATTTCTGCTCCAGACTGCGAGTGGGCACAGCCAGTGCCCTTTAATGAAATGGGAAAATCTTCAGCTAGAAGAAAGGGACCGAAACTGCATCTTTACCCAGCTTCTTCTGCTGGCCAGTAAATTGGGTTAGCTAAATTGGTCAGTTGAATCTACTTTGAAATAAGTTACTTTTCAGAGTAAAGCAGCTCCTCTGAAATGGAGAGGGGGAGGATAGATAGTAAGATTTCTTTTTTAAAGAAGTTTCATTGATGAATTATGATGGTAAAAATGTTGCAGTTATGAATAAGGGAATATTTCTGTCTTGTGCAATGTAACGCAATTAATAATCATTGCAGGATTCAAAAAAGCATGCTGATGGATCTAAACAAGGAGATCATGCACGAATTGGGTATATCGGCTGTTGGAGATGTTATCGCAATCTTGAAACATGCCAAGGTAGTACATAGACAGGTATGTGCAGATTATGGTTTTAGATGTATGTATGTATATTCACTTATGTACACAGCACTGTACAACAGAGCAACAAAATATACCCTTACACTGACATTTTAATGAACAACTTGAAGTTCTACCACCCCTCGTGAGCTACCTTTTCCAGCCTGGCTAAGAAATGCCATGTGCATCTGCCCATATGTTGACCCAAAATGAATGGACTTTACAGCTGGAAAAGCTTAAAGTCAAGCTGTGTGTCCCCACTCTAAACACGTTAAACAGGTGGGTGCTGAAGTCAAAATATGTAAATACCTATAAACAGGACCAGCACACCATTTCACAGCAACTCTTCTATTTATTCATTCACCATGCGTTCCAACATTTCGGTCCCTCCTGGTCCTTGTGTTTATAGGTATATATAATATATTTTTCTGAAATGAAACTACCCTGCAAACATTGTACCTTGTTTTTAGGCATTCATAAATACTTTTTATTTTGATAGCAGCTGCAGAAAAAGAAAACTCCCATGTAGCTTTGGTAGTGTGGTAAACAGTAGTTTATCAGCAAATGCTATATTTGTGTCTCCTCCAGGACTTATGTAAATCTCTGACGGAACAGCCAAGTCGGACTAGCACCCAGACAGAGCTGCGAAAGAGTGCCAACAGTCGTAAGTTTTCTACTAATACTTTGTGTGACGTCTGATTTAGCCTTATGTATTGATGACCAAATTGTTTTGATTGTATTGGTTAGCCTTTGAAGACTGATGTGATTAATATTGTCCTAACATTGCAAAAGCGTAAGTATTCTGTCAGCTACTGGATACTTGCAAACACACATTATATTGGGTATGATGATTTCTTGTGAGAACAAATGCAGTATCATTTTCCTTTACACAAGCTATTTTATGTTGCTGCTGCTATACCTTCAGTACATTCACTGTCAGCCTACTATGTTTCTTAACATTAGCACTAGAGCAGAACTCTGTATTTAATCTAGTTTGTTCTATTTGATGTAGTTCCTCACTTCAGCTATCTCTGATCACAGAAAGTACCTTATAACATGTCCATGTTTGAAGAGCATAAAATCTTTTTTAAACTTGTGCTTTGATTTATTTAAGACCTGTGCTGTTTTGTGTATATTACTTTAGGGCTGTTGGTCTGTGCAGTAGTCAAACTCTGAGCCATTTTTTTTTATTTTCTGTGTTTGAAAGATAGGATCGCTTTAATTTGCAAGACCTAGAGCTGCAGCTGTAGTTAAGCATCCCACAGAGCATAATTGCTAAGGTTGGTAGGTCAATATCCGGGGGCACTTCACATTTACTATCTGTTTTTTTTAGCGGCTACAAGGATGATTGCCAACAGTCTGAGCAGAGACTCTCCACCATCCACTCCTATACACAGGCCTGACACAAGCAGCTCCAAAATTTCTGTTACTGTCTCTAACAAAGTAGCACTGAAGAATTCACAAGCAGGTAAAAAGCAAGATTAATATCTATAATCATATTTGCTGAGGTTAAATAACACATTTTATAATGCCACAAAATATTCTGCATGCACTGTACAAAAATGTGTCTGTATACATAATGTGAACATACAGATTGCATACAAAAATGCAAGAGGTAAAGAGGGCCCTTGTCTCTAAAACTGAAACGCAATTCAAATTCAGATATTTAAGGAATCCAAAATACTTCAGTTGCTATTTAAATTTGCTTTAAACCCAGTGGGTGAGCTTTAGCCTATAGGATAAACCCATGTAAATGGGACAAAGCCCATGTAAATGGACTTTTCTAGGAGCCTTAAGGAATTTCTTCCCAGAATCCTGTTATGACATTTGCATACGTATGAGGCGGTCTCCTCAATCCCTTTAGCTTGTTCGTGTATCCCCACTCCTGGCTCTACCTAAGCTGATCAGAAAACCCTGCACTACACTGATGAGCCCCAAAAAGGGCGAAACCGGTCTGTAGTTGGGAATCTGATCAGCTATTATCCTGGCTTCTGCTTTAAACCCAGTGGGTGAGCTTTAGCCTATAGGATAAACCCATGTAAATGGGACAAAGCCCATGTAAATGGACTTTTCTAGGAGCCTTAAGGAATTTCTTCCCAGAATCCTGTTATGAAATTTGCCTCAACAAAGGCAATTCCTTCCTGAATTAATAATGCTATTGTACCAATATGCTATTGTACCAAGTATTATACTTAAGGTCCCCATACATGGGCCGATTCTAGCTGCTGATATCGGTCCCTTATACCGATTTGGCACCTAATCGGGCCGTGTATGGGCACTACCGGTGGGCCTGTCCGACCGATATCTGGCCTGAAATCGGCCCCAGGGCCAAACGATCGAATTAGCCTGGATTCTCCCGATATCGCCCACCCATAGGTGGGGGGGTATTGGGAGAAGATCCGCTTGCTTGGCGACATCGCCAAGCGAGCGGATCTGAAGGTGTATGGGGACCTTTAGGGGTGATTTATCAACATTCAAATGTGAGGGGTTTTGCAAATCTGAGTTTGCAAAAACTTAAATATTCAAGATTTATTAATTGCAATAAAATCAAAAACCTACGAAAAAAAGGCAGAAAATGTCCTGTATTTTACCCAATGACCCCAGTAGCTAGTTGACATGTCTCATCTTGGTAAATGGGGCAGTTTTTCCACAGTGTGTTTTAGCTGGCAGAGAAATACTTGAAGCCACAATTGTAAATAGAATCCTACTGAAACTAATGCAAAGGAATCTTTGGAAAAATTTGTCACATGTGGGTAGCACAGTTTTTCTTTGGGCAACAAATCACTCTGTGTACCATCATCCTAAAGTAAATGGGAGGCAGTTTTGGCTGTTTTGCCTATTTTCCCACAGGGCGGTTTCTCCTAAGCAGAGAGGGAAGCGGGGGTGACATCACTCCAACTTGCAGTAAAGAGTGGCTGAAGTTTATCAGAACACAATGTTGGGGGTACTTGGAAAAGTTTGCTAACCTTGTTATCCTGCAACAAAATCCTTAATAAGAATCCAGCAACTTTGCCAACATTTAGGGGCTGATTTACTTACCCACGAACGGGTCGAATGGAGTCCGATTGCGTTTTTTTCGTAATGATCGGTATTTTGCGATTTTTTCGGATTCTTAATGAATTTTTCGTTACCAATACGATTTTTGCGTAAAAACGCGAGTTTTCGTATCCATTACGAAAGTTGCGTAAAAAGTTGCGCATTTTTCGTAGCGTTAAAACTTACGCGAAAAATGCGCAACTTTTCGCGTAAGTTTTAACGCTACGAAAAATGCGCAACTTTTTACGCAACTTTCGTAATGGATACGAAAAACTCGCGTTTTTACGCAAAAATCGTATTGGTAACGAAAAATTCATAAAGAATCCGAAAAAATCGCAAAACATATGAAAAAGTCACAAAATGTTCGTTTTCAAGTCGGAACTTTTCCAATTCGGGTCGGATTCGTGGGTTAGTAAATCAGCCCCTTAGGGTTCCTTGGTTAAGAAACTAAAGAATAGAGGGTTGATAAATAGACTACTCTGTTTTTTCCCCCTTCTGCCTGCTACTGGATGATGCCTCTTGCGCCTTTATGGTATTACTTGTGGGGGTTTTTTGTTGTTTTTTTTTTTGTTTCTTTGGTTTTCTAAATTTCTGTAATTTTTAAATTAAAGTTTTGTCCACTCCTGCTGAAGACATTTCTGATGTGCCAGTTAAACGACGCAGAGTAACTGCAGAGATGGAAGGAAAGTACATAATAAACATGCCTAAAGGGACTACTGCAAGAACTAAGAAAATCCTGGAAGAGCAGGCAGCAAAAGGTCTGGTTGCATCCTTAACCCATAATTTTCGTATCATAGTAACCTGGCTTTATCTTCTACTGCCAAAATGAAAATAAGTTTATGCATGAGTCAGTCTCCATTGCTCCAGTAATGAGTTCTTTATGATTATCCAATAATAATGCCAAACATTTCAATGGAAATGCTTATGGATAAGTGATAAGTTTATAGCAGCTGGAATTTATGAGTAATCCTAAAAATGTTTCAGCACTCACCTGAATGGCTTTTTCAGTTGGGAATAAGCTGTCTCTTTAAACTCTTAAGGGTTATACCGTAACCAACTTCCACTTGCAGTGGTTCCATAAAACTTCTTCAGGTAGGTGTTAGCCAAAATTCAAAAGTTTATAGTATAGCCCAGTACAGTTACAATGGCTGCCATTAATCTCATTAAGCAACTAGACTTAATAAAATCTTTAAACCTATTCACCACTTATTGGAGAAGTTTACTCAGAAGGTACAGGTTGCATTTGGCTTATCACTACCAGGTACAAATGAAAACCTTCATAGATATGTTCTTGTATTAATTACCTGTGAAGCTAAATTGTCTAAATGAACAGTGATGTGTGATGTAAGGGTAAACATTGATAAACTTTTTCTGTATTTGAGTTTATTTCTGCTTAAGCTGTAATGTAGAAAATGTTATAAAATCTTGTTTATTGTATGACGCCAGAGTATATGTTAAATAGTAATGCTTCTGTTGCTGTTAATCTGTCAAGGAAATTCATTTTATTATGGTCATGCAATTGTTTTTTTTTTTTTTTTGGTAAAACATTGCAGGCACGGGCAGAACATCTGTCTTTGACAGGCTGGGAGCGGAAAGCAAAGTTGACACTACAACAGGAAGTAAGGTGAGTGCTAAGAAAAATTAACTTGGAGGCTGTTTTCAATAAACCAGAATTCATCTAGGGAAAAGTTTTGGGTATGCTGCAGATTCATGATCCAGTATTTTATATTTTCCTTGTAGCCTACTGGAGTTTTCAGTCGGTTAGGAGATTCATGTGAGGAAGAAAGGGCACCTGAGAGTGATGAGGATGGCTCTGTACTGCAGTATGCAGGCGTCTTAAAGAGAAAAAGAATTCCTGTGATCAGGGAGAGGCTAGGAGCTGGGGTAACCATTAAAGCCAAAGCTACCAGTTCAGAGCAGAAACCTGCCATCACTACACTCCGAAGACTTGCTAGCAAACCACCAGCTAGTGCACCCCCCAAACTCTCCACCTCCAAGATCAGCATTGCACAGAGGCTGGGTACTATTCAGCAAAGTGGCCCAGTGGAAGTTGTCAAAAGGAAGGTACCTTCAGCAAAGTTAATACAGCGACTGGGAAAGCCACAGGCAGCTCCTCAGGACAGCAAGGTTAGTAGCTCAAAACCACCACCTGGGGCATTCAGAGTGACCATCAAGAGGACTTTGGGGAACACCAAAGTGAGCAGCACAAGTGATAACAGCAGTGCCCAGATGGATAATACAAGGATCGTCAGTGTCTTCAAGAGGCTTGGCAGGAAATCTGTCTAAGTGAAGCTCCATAAAATTGTGCATTTGAATTTTAGCTTCCTTTTCCAAAGGAGGGCAAGATGGAAATTACTAAAGTTAGGATGGACAGTCAACTTCCTCTGAAGCTTTGCCATATCTCGTGTTTGGCTTTGTGTGCCTTGATTCACCTTATCAATGCACAGAGGGACATTTTATGTACTATATAGTGAGACTCAAGTAGCAAAGCCTGCATTGTCAGCCCTCAGCTAAATTATGCAGCAAGTACAATCTGAACTTAATAATTTAAGTGGATGTACGCTGTTGATTATTTATTCCATTGCGGAAATAGAATCTTGACAGGTCTGAAATTTTTTTAATTAAATATTTTGCTAATGCACAGTTTGTGTGTGTGTGTTTGTAGCAATTACAAAATGAGTGCAGTAGGAACTTCCAGTCTGAAGGCGATGTATAGGTGTACGGCTTACAGCAAAAAAGCTGTTTATCTTGCCTATGGTCTCTTGCATTTTGTGCCAGGTACCTTGATAAATAATTAATTGTTTACTAATTTCTTGCTGTGAAACCAATATTTAAAGTGATACTGACACGAAAAAAAAATACTTTTTAAAATATGAATCTACATAAAAAGTTGCATGCTATTTATAATTTTACCATAAAAGTATTTGTCAGATGCTTTTACATTTCCAATCTTAGCCCCCATGTTCCTCTGTGAGGGGTCTGCCATATTTGTGCAGCAGTAGGCAGTTAGTGTTAGAAGCTATAACTGACTGAGAAGGGACAGTCAGGTTGGCAAAACAGTCAGGTTCAGGAAATCCTAGTAACAATTACTTACAAAAGCAGCCCTATCAGCAAAAAATAATCAACATATACTTATAAGTAACTTTTTATGTAGATTCATATTTTAAAAAGTATTTTTTTCATGTCAGTATCACTTTAAACAATACTTAATGCACATAGATTGGGCCTCCCAAACTGATATATATTCGGGGTGGAATATCCTCTTTGGCAAGGATTGCATTTCATCATGACAGGTCTGCATTGACCATTAATATGAGTATCCCCAGCAGTCAGTCTAGATTTTTTTTTTTGTAGAAAAGATGTGGAGGGTCAAACAGCATCAAACTCATTTTTTTAGTTCTCCAGTCCTAGCGACCCATCTAAACCAAAGTGCTAAGGATCTGCAGTTTCTCCCACTTGCTGATCTGCAGATGCTGCATTCATATGAAATTAATAAGCTGTCACATTTTCGTTATAGAATAGGTTATAGAATGCTGTCCCTGAGATGTTGTGATGGCAGATTCCATTAATTCTACTGTCAAACTTATGAATTGTTTGATCCTGTGTATCTTTCTTTTGCATTTTTTTACTTGTGGTGATTCTTATGGTTCCCACTAGCAAGGTATTTTCTGGTGCATTATCATCTGCAAGGGAGGGAACTTTTTCTGCAGGAGACAAATTTGGCACACTATATGCCATCACCCTTAAGAGGGGTTGGGACATTCTTAGGTAAAAGAGGCTATAATTGTACAATTTGTACATAAAAAAAAATTATATATGTGTGTTTACCAGAGAGTAGCAAAGGCAGCAGGTTTTCTTTATCTAACTGCACCACTGACATGTTTGTAGATCAGTGCCTGCTATAACTAAAGTATCCTAATGAAGGGTTTATTGGTCAATCTCACCTGAAGCTAAAGCTTACTAATGGCAATGAGATGTTTGTGGGTCAATCCCTGCAAGGAATTATGTGCACTAATGATAGTGGCATGTTTATGGGTCAGTTGTTATTAGGACCATTGTGCATTAAAGAGAGAGGCATGCTGAAATGAAACTTGGTGGAAAAAGGCAGCCTGTATCCTACTTGCCTAATGTTAACCCGCATGATCCTTTACATCCCGTTAAACTTATCCAGCAATAATCTGCCATGATCCACCTCTGCCCCTCTGTGCTCTGCATCTTTTAATAGTTAGATATATGGAAATAACCCATTTAGGAAGGTGTTTTCATTACTGACCATCAGCATCTTCTAGCTGAATGAATATTTTGAAAAAGTATACAGTATTTACAAGCATCACATTCTAAAATAATCTAATAGCAAATCCCAGTTGCAGTTTACAGTGACTCAGTTTTTCAAAAACAACATGTGTGACATAGCCCTTAGACTGTCCCTTAGGCTAGTGATTTTTTTAATGGCAAATTAATGCCAGGAATCTGCAACTGGGGGGGGGGTCTTCAACTGTTGCTGTACTACAACTACCTGCATCCCAGGACAGGTATAGGACCTGTTATCCAGAATGCTCGGGACCAAGGGTACTCCGAATAAGGGGTCTTTACATAATTTGGAACTCCATACCTTAAGTCTACTAAGAAATCAATAAAAAGTTAATTAAACCCAATAGGATTATTTTGCATCCAGTAAGGAATAATTATATCTTAGTTGGGATCAAATACAAATCACCGTTTTATTTTTACAGAGAAAAATTCATATTTTGAAAATTAATTTCCTTATTTGATTAAAATGGGGTCTATGGGAGACTTTCTGTAATTCTGAGCTTTCTGGATATCGGGTTTCCGGATAAGGGATCCCATACCTGTACTTCATGGCTGGAGACAAACACAGGTTGCAGATTAATGTTTTAAACCTTTACTTCCTCAGTAATTTGGGCCTGAAATATACTGCGTTTTCATCACTCACATCTATCTGGCCAGATCCCTTCTGTGCCATTTCTGATGTTGTTGGGACCCTGTTACTCCTGACAACTAAGCTGATAAAGTGGATTAGTCTCATTTTCCATATATTTTTAACCTTTCACTGGAGCACACAGGCCACATTGGACAGGATGATACTTATATTCCAAATAATTACATATTTTTTTCTTTGCCACAAGTCAAAATAGTTTATGTCTGAGCCAAGTCCCAGGTTGTTGGAACATAGTGGCATATGCCATGTTCTTACCCTGATTTTAGTTTATATTGGTAGTGCATACATGGACTATCTCATATACTGAGCCTAGATTTTGTGTTAAAAGATTAGTACCTACATAGTATTTGCCCAAACATTATTTACTGTAGGAGAGAGGGTACACCAAGCAGTTTCTTTTTCTGTGATGTATTGGGTGCAAGGGCTTTAAGACTATAAATTATATATATTGTCTGTATTACATTGTTAACTTTAATATCCTAATTGTCAGAAACACTTTACTTAGCCTTCCTCAGGCGGTGCAGGCATGCATTAGAGCAATTGTATCAGGTCAGTGATGGTGGCCAATGCCGTTAAGTATATAGGGAGTCTGCGGTTAGAATAGACTTTAAGTGATATACAGCTTTGCATTTGCTAATAGCCCTATATAAATAGAGATATAGATACTTATACCTATGTTAGTAATAGATAAACTTCTTTACTGATTCACCTGGGCTATATAATTTGTAGTAAAAATGAAGCTATAAAATGGCTTAGTAGTGACATGTGCACAATGAACTTTTTTCCTATATTGAAGGACCTACTTTAACATCTTTAACAGTGCTCTGTATTTTCCTCCAGGAGCAGTCATTTTCATGCGGCACTGCCAGGTTTAAATAAAAAAAAAAAATGCTGACTTGGCTCTGCTCTATCTTCCATGAAGCTGTAGTCTGAGAGCTAGACCAAGGGCAGGATTCTGCGCAGTTGTGTCTCCAGGAGAAGTGGAACATGTGCAGAACTGATTGCGCAGCAAGGTAGACTTCACAAGTGACCTCCAAAATGACCCTCTGCAGCCAATAGCAACCGTTGTGTCCCATTGCCATAGCAGCGTGCCGATAAAAATGAAAGAATTTCAGCAATCTGCAGGCTGTTAGTGTTCTACAGGGAACATCAGCAGCAACTGTTCTTTCCTTGGTTGCCTCACTAACTGTTCACACTTGGGTCAGTACCACTTCACTACAGCAATATTATTTCTGAAGCAATTATAGTGTGTTTAGGATGACAAGTTTAAGATGTGCATGCACACAAGCAGCATATCTGCTATCTTCATGGTGACGCCAAATAAAATGGAGGCACAGAAAGGACTTGATGAGATGTTCACATTTTGGCTGAATGCAAGTAAAGAAGGCACTTTTCAAGAATATAAAGTTAGCGAGTACATTAAAGGCATGCTTACATGCAAAAACGGTAATAAAGGCCATGTGGTTGAACAGTTATACCTGCACAGTTTCCCATTATTAATAGTGCATAGGTGCATGCAATGTTCCTAGGGAACACTAGAAATAACACCAACCTGGACCTGGTGGTAGTTTCAGATTCCATTAGCATGTTGTGCCACTGCTGACATGTGCCAAGCAAACTGCAATCTAACAAGGACACCATCCTAAATCTGCTAATTCTAGCCATCACTTGCACCCAATGCACAGAAATGCACTTAGGTACTTAGTGTAAGTGTTGGAGCATTGCGTGCATTTGCTCCAGATGCAATTCCATATGAGGCCACATGAATGCTGATATTTGGGGGTGGGGAAAAAGAAAAATGTGGTGGTTTGTGTCCCAAAGTACACATTGCACTATGCACTGTGTTTAGAAATGAGCTTCTAGGCACAAGCAACATTAAAGCAAAGTTTTGTCTCTGCTGGGGAAGAGTTTCATGGTCTCTTCCTGAAATAACAGAGTTAATGGCTTGGGGACTTCAGGTGGCATTGAAACATGAGAATGAGAGATTTATGTGAAAGGAGAGAGAGAGTAGTAACTCACAATTACACCAAAAATTAGAACATTGGGCAGCAGCAACCACCTAATTACTGTCACATTATACAACATATGTGAAAGAGTTAAAAGCCTGCATTTAGTAAGCTTTTCTTTCCCAGTCTATACAAATATAGGCCAGTAGGCCAGGCCTTCCCCTTTTATCCATGGGAGGGAGTAAACAGCACTCCAACACATGACCATCACACAGGTACATCCTTTAACAAGATTGAGCAGGTTTCGAATATGCCAGATGTCCCTGTGCAAATGGGATGGTAATCTACCTGCTGGAGCCCTGCCAGTGCTCTGGGAATATGGGGTGATTCTTTTCTGCAATAAAACCACCTATGCTTTAAAAATGGTCAGATTAAACTTCCCCAAATGTAACACCTATCCTTGCTTTTTGTAAATGTGGCACGCTGGTGGGCTCATAGGGGCTGCAATATACACTTATTTATTTAGTAAGTTTTTTATTTTCATGCAAAGCTGTATAACTAAGTGCACAGAAGCCCATATCACCCAAATCTCCTACACACCGGGCAACAAATACACGCGCTCTATAGTATCAGAGTGTTGTACCATGTTAACCAGAAAAACACAACCAGTAGGTGATACCTTTTATAGGCTAAATAAGTAAGCTTTTGGGACTACTCCCATGCTTCATGCATGGTTTACCAATAAAAAAAGAATCACCTACTCTGTATTTTCTGGTTTTCTTCTTTTCATCTGTCAGTGAATAGTACGGTCTCCATGCATGTAATAAATATATCCTCCAATGCGAAGGCAGAATTGTGATGTATTTTCCAACTATGCCACAAATTTTTATTTGTTTTAGCTTCTTTATAATTCTAGCCTTTGATTTTGGTTTACTTGCCAGATAACAAGTTAGATTGTTCTCTTGATAGAAGTATCTCCAGTTGCAGAATCACATACAATGTAAAATGGAACTTTACAGATGCTGTTAAACTTCAGTTATTAGCTAGAAAGTCTTCCACTGCAGCCAATGGCTGCTAAGCCTAATGTAGTTACTTGATTGGAAGCCCCAGAGGGGTTGGGCACAGATCAGCTGGCTCAGCAGAAATCCCAAGCGGCCTGTTTTTTTTTTTTCCCCAGAGGTATACTAATCCAATAGGATTATCTCTTCTCAAATTAATACCTCACCCCACTGACCTGCTCCTGAGATATACAGCAGAAACTTTCACTTAGAGCTGACACAAATCCACTGATAGACCAAAAAGTAAATGGGCCGATTATTCACAAAAACAGATTAAGGGCTCTTACACATGAGCGTTTTTTAATGCGCTCCCCTGAGGTGGCTTTTATATATGCGTTCCACCAACATTCAGTAGTTCCAAGTGAGTAAAGCCGCTATTGGAAACAACGGCCTCTGTTAAGTAATTCATTCCTCATACAGAAGTCAGGGGAACGCATGAGAATATGCTCACATATAGGAGCCCTAAATAAAATCTCACAATACACATCTGTTTCTATAGCATTGCAGAGTACAACAAAGTATAACTATTACTTAGGGCCCTTCACTGCACTTTTTTTTTTTTGTTTAAATGGGATAAGAAAAAAATAAAACATTGCATAATCAAAATAAAAAAAATTATTCTTAGGAACTCTCCAATATACATTAATGAGACATTTTTAAATTAGATACTGTATGCAATTAAGGTACAGGTATTGGATCCTTTATCCGGAAACCCGTTGTCCAGAAACCTCAGAAACCTGTCTCCCATAGACTCCATTTTAATCAAATAATTTGATTTTTTAAATCGATTTCCTTCTTTTTCTCTGTCATAATGCCTTGTAGGCAAAACAAGCCTATTGGGTTTATTAATGTTTTACTGATTTTTTAGTAGACTTAAGGTATAGAGATCCTAATTATGGAAAGACCCCTTATCTGGAATACCATTAGTCCCGAGCATTCTGGATAATGGGTCCTATACGTGTATTTGTATGCTGATTTCTGCACATGTGGTTTTAAAAAGGGTATTACAAGTCAGCTGTCTTCCAGCCAAGATACTTTTTTTTTCTTCCCATTGGCCATCCCCAACAAAATTGGCTATCATTCCCAAACTGCACACAACCTCGGTATGTACTTAACCAAAAGGAGAAAGAAAAACTTCAAGTGATTCTAATTGCTAACCACAGACCCTATGTTGCCATCTTGTCTCCTGTCCCCAGGATACCCTGGGCTTTGCACATGCACAATAGAGTAAAATTGGAACATAGAGGAAAAAAGCCACATTTTTGGTCTACTGCACAGGGCAACAGCAAGGATCCTGACAGAAAAAGATGTCATGAAGCACACAAGGCCAGTGTGATTATTAGGGAAGAGGAGCACCAGACTAGTCTGAGGTTAGCAATCATAATCATTGGGGGGTGCCTTAAAAATTGGCATCCCCTGCAACTTTCCTTCTCTTATAATCACAAGGGTGCCAATGTTAGGCATCACCCATTGATTGTAATCACTTACCTGATACCTGGGGCTGGTGCTCCTGTTATATAAAAACTGCACTGGCCTGGGGTACCTGCAGTCTTCTTTCTACTGTCTTTCTTCGTGATCATGGAGCCAACACATGTGCCAAAGTTCAGCTTTTCTATTTTTTATGTGCAAACGATGTGAAGGTAAAAGAAGGAAGAGGATCGCTCTCTCACAGCTACCCGGGGCTGGTGCGGTATCAGGCCTGGGGTATCAGGTAAGTGATTACAATTACGGGGGGGTCTAATATTTTTGCTACCCCCCCTCAGTGATTGTACCTTTCCCTTCTTCTTTAAAGCTGTTATTGCTATAAAAGGCAGCTCACAGAATATGGGGACTGAAATCTGTTTTTCTTTCAAGATAAAAATATCACAAAGATTTGAGCCTTGGAACTCTGCTTGCTGTATAACAAATTGATATGGCCTAAAATACTAAAACAGGGAATTTCACATTGTGTACCTTATGTGTGCAAGATGATTTTGTAATGTGCTTAGACGCAGTGTGTAGAGCACCTGAATTATTCCTGTTGTTAATGCCTAATTGGATTATCTCTGTCCTGCTGCCCATCTTGTCAACCTGGGAGGAGTAGGATGAGCAAACACACTCATCTGCATCCGCGGGCTTGGCCGGAGCACTGTGAACATGTAAGTGCAGATCCTGTCCACTGATCAATACTTTTAGGTTTATTATTATTGTGTGAATATTTTATTGGCAAGAGTGATGATTTACAGAGGGCTGGGAAAATGTTATGAATGGAAAAGTAAGTCCTTGCTGTGGATGTTGTATACTTTGTAGTATGACTGTTTTGCAAAAGTCTCCTGGCCAGAAACCTCTGCCTCACTCATGCCCTGCACAATGCCAAGACTATATCAATGTCTAATTCTTCTTAAATGTATCCAACAAGTGTACTGTTAGTAGCTAAATTGTGTGTATAGGTATTACATTTAGTGCATGACTGGTTTAAAAAAAAATATAGAAAATGGGTTATTTATTTTACTTTATTATTCACGTTTTAGTGTCTTGCTGCAAGTTTTGTTAGTTACACACACACTACATCACATACATGTGCTGCACCTTAAGAGGGTTTCTTTATAGCAGGTTCTCAACCTAGAGAACAGAGACAAGAATTTCTTATCCACCTCTATTTTTTTCTGGGAATGAGTTATTGTAAGTCATTTTTTGCTTAATTTAAACAGCTCAAAATAAAATTATCAATAAAAATAGTGGTCTTAGAGAAGCAGTTTGTTGGTAGCTGGGGTTGCTTAAATGCAAACAATTCTACACCAATAAAAAAATATGAACACTGACAAGTTGCTAGTAATAGGCTAAAATACTAGAAGGCAAAATTGTGTGCATTTAAATTATAATAACAAAGGTTTTCTTGACAATTTATACACCTTTTGCTGGTTCAGCCTATGCTGGTGAATAGCTAGTAAGGTGCAAGGCAGAGGGTACATGGATGCAAGGGAACATTGGAATTACCACCTACCTGGAAGAGGTGTTACTACTAGGGTTCCATATTTCCCAGCATTTGGAAAATGTAAAGAAGAACAACAAGAAATGACGCATGAAGCGCGGCTAAATGGTTTTTGACAATGCCCATTTTTGCAACCACACCCCCTAAATACCACTTCCATTTTTAAAAATTTGGCAGGTTATTTTGGCACTTTGAACACATTTTTGGGGGTTTTGGGGTCTTGTTTTATATAGTATTGCTAAAAAGGTGAAATTGCCATTTGAGCTGCAAGTCTCAGTTCCCCCAATAGACCTGTTTAGCTCATTAGTTACAATTGTATCTAAGTGCAGGTGTTGTCTGTTAGCTTTTCTGGGCTCTCTGCCAAGAGCTACTTATTTAGTTTAGTTTGAGAAACATTGTACCTTTTTTAGTGTTCAGTGCAGGAGATCAAAGGAAAATGAGGGACTTTTCAGTAAGAATCCAGGACTGCAGGCTGAGCTGTTAACATCAGGACTGTCCAGCAAAAATCGGGACAGTTGGGAGGTATGGGTTCCCTTAGTATGTTGCACCAACTCTGGCTTGTGTCTGTTAAATCGCACTATGTAATGAAGCACCTGAAAGAGATGCTTTTCACACAATGGAAAACTTGCGTTACAATTCACGGAAAAACATTTCAACACCAGTACATAGTAATTTACTGAAGACCACAGTTTCTGTGACTTGTATTTGTATCTTTAGTTTTAATGCTTTTTTGCCAAGCACAGGGCCCAGCACAGCTGCCCCTATTCGCCTGCCAACAATTTCATTTGTGTTGTGGTACTTTGTCCTAAAGTGAAACCCTGCCATTTTAACACAGAACAAAACCCAGAGAAGAGAGGGAGGCCTGAATCTAGATGCTTCCATCCAGAACTGCCCTTTCGTCAGGGAATGTCCCTGACAAAAGTTTCAATCAGGAACTAAAACGTTGGACTAAATAAAACCTCATATTTATTTAATTCTGCGACTCCTGCATGAAAATTCCTGCGTGTGCCGTTACTCTATATCTGTATACCTACTATTTTTTGCACTGGCACCCAGGTATCATCTGTATCTCATGGTGTGCAGCTTACTGGCAATTTGTATATATATATATATATATATATAAAATGCAGCAGACAGCACGCACCACAATTCAAATACAATTACCCTTGTGCCCAGTAAAACTTGGCCTATGAAAGTAGAAAAGACCAGCAGGGAGTTTCCAGTGAGTATATCATGTATATTATAAACAAAACAAAAAAAAAACAGAGGCACACATACATGCTAGGTTACAGCAACCAATTAAGGGACAGAGGCATGACTTTACTCCCACATTTCTTCCTGTTACAGTTAGAACCTTTTTTTCCTGTCAGTGAGTGAGCACAAAAATGATTGTGCATCAAGGTAAAAATATATATAAGGGCCATATTTCTGATATGTATATCTGAATAAGGATATATATTATCTGTTTGTTATGGTTAAGTATAATTCTCCTTGGTGATGTTACAAGAGTCATAGTTGCAGTGCAGTACAACCAAAGAGAGAATCCAGTTTACCAGTGTAAAGGAGAAGAATGACTCCCTCCTTTTGTGAATCTCTACCCCTTTTAATACAGGACATATCTTGCTGACCCTTCTGCTACTGATTGGCATTGCATTCATCAACTATGTTTATTATTTATATATACCATTAAGTCCTCCTCGATGATTTGGCTAACTAAGGGCTCTTACTGACAAGTTCCACTTGAGTTCAGCGCTTACATGTGTCTGTGTTAGTACAGCCCCATAAGGAAGAATGGGGTGCATGTCCACCTGTGGTGGATGAGAGGAGAACACCACTACAGTGGATCACAGGAAAAATATTTGTCTGTACAAGCTCTTACAGACAAAGGTGTTAAATAAAGGACCCACTTTATGTAGCATATTGTGGCGTTTGTGAGATGCTGCAGTTTTCCAGTTGGCCTCTAGATGGAACCCTACTCTCAACTTTTTTATGTAAATGCTGGGTTAATATGAATAGGAGACATTCAACAGACAGTTTAACACAGCTTTCCTAAAATAATAAATAAAAAACACAAATACAAAGGTATTGTAGAAATGATACAGTTTTTGTTTTGTGATTAACACAGATTTCCTGTAAGGATATCATGTATTGTTATAAGAAAGGATGGTATTAAGTTATTAGAAAGGATGGTCAGAAATATAGTAAAATTACAACACATGGCACAGGGTGTTCTAAGTTTGATTCCCATGAGGGGACTAGCTGTAAGGTTCAGGGCCACTCCTGCCATGCACGGCGATAACCTTGTCACAGATGGCAGTGTGTGGCACTTTATAGTTTTTTTTTTTTTATTTGGGAATTAAAAATTACACTATTGATGCAGCACCACCCCTCCAGCATGAAATAATAAAACATACAGACAGGTTTATTAAATCAATTTGTGTGTGGATACATGAAAGGGACCAGAGATTGCAAGCTCTTTGAAATCCCTGTATTACAGGTCAGTGCTATCAGGGCCAGGACTAGGGGCAGGCAGGGTCATATTTATATTAAGCCCTGTGCCTAGTGCCCCTAGTCTGCTCTCTATTGCCTTAGGTGCTTGTCGTCATTGTGTGACATCCCCCCCCCCCAGAAAGTCACTGCGCATGCGCTTCTCTATGTGTACATGTGGAGGGGCAAGGTGGCCAACTGGGTTGCCTAGGGCGTCCGGTCAGCTTGGCCGCCTCTGAGTGCTATATAAGTAAAGGATAGTGAATTTTACATAGTTTTTTGAGAGTGATTGGCTTTTTGTATGTAATCTATATCTTCAATAGTGTAAATGGGTTTTATTAACAATAATATAGGGATGCACCGCATCCAGGATTCGGTTCAGGATTCGGCCAGGATTCGGGCTTTTTCGCCAGGGTTCGGATTCGGCTGAATCCATGGTCCTGGCTAAACCGATAAATATCCACGTGAACGCATAAGGGAAAAAATTTTCGCTGTGCACGCCGACATTTACCCCTCCCAGATTCTGATTCGGTGGGGATTCCCTTGGGATGGATTTGGGGGTTTGGCCAAACCCAAAAATCTGGGTTTGGTGCATTCCTACAATAATACAAACATAAACTTATTTAAAGCTTTAAATTTATCACTAGCTACTTTCTACTCCATTGGTCCCATTTACTGTTTTTCTTTCTCCAGTGCCCCTAACTGATGCTCTTAATAGAAATTGTTGTCCAGGGTTTTCCTTTAAAACGTAATCTGGTCCCTTAAGACAGTGAAAAAAATAGTGTGTTACTATGTTATATAAAAATATAAATTATTAAGGATTTGTTCAGGGCTAGTTTGAGATCCTTGGGCCCCTGTAAAAGTATTCCTTCCTTCTTTGCATGTTTTTTTATTGGCCTGGAAGGTAAACATGCTGTTTGATGACAATGTTATTGATAAGTAAGAAGCATAAAATATAGAAAAGCTGGTATTTTTTCTGGAAAATGGGGTAACCCTAACCACTACCCCCATGATTATTGGTCATTTCATACTAAAGTTTTGTCTTCTGCTGTGAAAGGCCTTCATTTTGGGCCATGGTGGGCAGCCAGCACAATGCAGCTCATTCAAGCAACTTATTTTTGTTTTTACCCCACAATCACAGTTTACAACTATTTTTAATCTTTCCTAGTAATTCTGCCTGGTGACAGGTTTGCTATAAGCTCTATCTTAGCCTTTTTTTTATCTTATTTATTCTTTATTATTTTTATTTTTTATTTTTATTATAGAATTTCCAAGTGGGCTAAACATGGGACGAGACAGGAAATTAAACGAGACATGAAAGCCCTTTGGGGCAATTACCCAATAGCATTTCCTTGTGTCATTGCTATGAGCTACTTTTCAATATATTCCACCTCACAGCACTGCATGTGTTAATTTGTCTCACTCATCGCTGTGGGTCTGTACCCCCAGGGAAGAGACCGATGCTCAATGCATAAAAATAAGTCTTGATCTATTTATTTCTGCATTTAGGGTTGCTCTCCACTCCTGTGAGTAGTGAAGTATTGAACTAATTAACACATGCGTGGGCATATGTCCTAAATGCTCAAATGCAGTGAATGGGTAACAGGGTCACCAGCAACCTATGGGCTTATATGAATTGTTCTAAAAGCAGGAGCAATTCCACATGCATGCGTCCTAATCAGTGTGGGCAACAAGGCAAAACTTTGTACAACATGCCACTTAACCATAATAGATTTTGTCTTTGTGTAAATCAGCACTTTTTACTGACTTTTATATCCATGAAATGCAAGAAAATGAAACAAATATAGGTATAGTATCTGTAATACCGAAAACTCTAAATTACATAAAGGCCTTCTCCAATGGACTCTATTTTAATCAAATAACTGAAATTTTTAAAAATGATTTTTCTCTGTAATTATAAAACAGTACCTTGTACTTGATCCCAATTAAGGTATAATTAATCATTATTTGAGGCAAAACAGTCCTATTGGGTTTATTTCATATTTAATTCTTAGCAGACAGGTTAAAGTATGGTTATCTAAATTAAGGAGATACCCCATATCCTGAGCATTCTGAATAACAGGTTCCATACCTGTACAATGGTGTTTATCTGGAACTTTGATAAAAGGGTGTCAGTTTGTAGTAACAAATTTATGTGGGTACAGTAACCCAGAAAAAACAATCAGCAGTTAGCTGGCCTAGTATTATTAGAATATTAAAAGCAAACATAGGATCGGTTGCAAAGGGTGGAAAAGGAGGGGACAGGGTTGCCAGTACTGCACTTTTGTACCCCTTAGTGCTCTAGCATTTGAGGTCAGTAGTAAACAACCCTTTCTATAAATTACCCTTTTACCCCCCCAATGGCCACCTTAATTGCCCCATTGCACTACTGGCATACTGAATTCAGGTTGTAAGTTAGCCTCATTGATTTATAAAATTCATAAGAAAATATGTGGCTTATCTGCTGCTGGGAGATGTTGCTTTGCCACTGGGTGGGTATACCTGCACTAAAATGCCAACATCTTGTGTTAGGTGATTGCCGCAGATTTGGGTTATTCTTTCCTACAGAGCTATGCCTGCAAATAGCTAGCAGCCTGCTGTGTCCCCTCTATCCCCCCAGCACATCCTATGCAAATCCATGCGGGAGGGGTGGAGGGAAGGATGGAGGAAGAGCGGTGCAGTGACACCCAGCACAGTGTGTTGGACATTGGATGAGCAGAGCATTTTCCTGCCTGGAGTCTCACAAGTCAGTCAGGGTTACAGAACCTGCCCCTATCTATGGACTACCTAGAACTTTCTTGGCTAGATATACCTATGAACCAGCAGGACAAGGACCATCCAATATCGTAAGTAGTGAATAACTTATCTGCAGAAACTTATTGTGGCTGAACATAACCATACAGGATTTTATTTTCCCATTTAACAGAAATACAACTTTGTCAGCTTCAAACACAGTATTGTGATACAGAAACGGGCACTGGTAGAAAATTATTTTAAACTAAAAACTGAAAACAAAAAAAAACTAGCAGAATCTGCCCTGCCACAGCCAAGTCTCTGCCTTCTTGTTTGTTCTGGATATTATAGTGTTTTCGCTCTACATCCAGGTTGTGTCCTGAATCCACCACTTTGTACATTGTATAAATATTACTTCTGTTATTATTTGTTAAAAAAATTTCAACTTTTTACACAGTTAAGGAAAAGCAAACATTTTTTGCACTTAAATGTTGTATATGATTCCATTGGGTTAATCATGGTACTGACTTTGTAAATGAGAGCTTTAGATATTTGATAATTACTGGATTGCCTATGTAAGAAACTGAACACAATCAGATGTGTAAGAAATGCCAGTTAGTTCACTCTATCTGTAGCAGGATCTGTAGTTCAAATGGTTTCACAGGCACCATCTGTCGGACTTTGACGAATATGAAATCTGCAATTTTCCACAAATTATATTATTATCCGATAATCCTAAATCTCCTTGATTGCTCCTGATGTTTAGATAATTAAGATTTGGAAGTATTGGAAGAACACTGGTGGTAACTACTCAACTTCATGAGATATAGTGCAAGATCCAACTGAATGTGCATGAAACAGAGAATGGCAGTGCTCTGAAAGGGTTGGCTGGGAATCAAGAGGAATGTCAGTGTACTGTTATAAACCTCAAACAGTAGAATACATTGAATTCTGGAAAGCAAGGAAGTTAAGGCAATCAGACCAGTAAAACAATAAATTATTATTATCCTTTATAAAGTACTGGAATATTCCGTAGCACTTTATAGAAATGATACAGTTTAACATCCCTATTGCATTGTCAATTTTATGAGGAGTCAATTAGCCTTCTTATATGTTTTTCAAGTGTAGGATAAAACTGCAGTGCCTACAGGAATCTCACACAGATGCAGTGCCCTGGCTGGAATTTAACCTAGGACAAGCGCTGCTAGTCTGTTCACTGAATTAACTGCAGATACTTTGTACTGTGGGACACGCAAACCCCCTATATTTTCCAAGGGCATTCACTTGCAGGTAGATTTCCCTACTGTCATGCTGTAGTGCATATCCAACATGCTTTTACCTGTACAGCCACCAGTAGATGAATCCAGAGGTTTAACACAGTGTAGATAAAACCTAAATATTGTTTTTGATACAGCTTTTAAAAATACATCTGTGACTTTTGTCCAAGAGTCCTAGTTAGAGTGTTCTTTGACATTTCATGCAAATGCATATACATGTGGAGCATTTTATTATCATGCAACTGAACCAAACTAATAACTCTATTGTTCTTCCAGGTGTATCTAGTGTATTAAATAATCATTCACTCCAAATCTCACCCTGACTGGCCTTTTGGCTAAGTCCCAAATACCATATACCTACATAGCTAGGAGGGGGGCTTAATACGCTGGGAGTTTTTGTTATACCATTCAAAACAGAGGAATAACTAGCAGTTATTTGGCCACACAGCCAAATAAGCAAAATACATTTGTGGACAAAAGTACATTAATAAGAGATGCTGCCCAGTTTTCACTGAAGAATACATATTTTTACATAAAAAACAGCCAATATCCGATACAAGTGATGAAGAGGGACCTTACAATCTTATAGATAACTATAGAAAAAAGAGAATCTATAATCATGAACCTGCAGCTTCACTTGTCATAAGTCCAACCATTATATTTGTAAAAGATTTTATCCTATCATTTCTATCCCACAACCCAAATGAACAGAGTCTGGTCAGTTATAAGTTCCAAGGTGGAGCTCTAATTGGCACTTCAAGTGCTGTGTGTTTAATTGTGGGAACTACTGCAACACACAAAGATCCCCTCTTTAGTTCTTGAAGCCATTACTGATTTGCTTCCTATATTAGTTTTAAGTTTTATTATTAAGATTAAATTACCCCGTATGCGCAAATCATGTAGATATTGTTTTCAAATAATAGGAAAGAGACTTTGTTATTTTGCTTTGAGTGATGAAGAATGATAGATTTTTATATTTACAAATCACAGCAGGCACCCCTAGCCATCCATCTTATGGTAGTTACCATGCTCAACATTGGTACATCACCTAAAGTAGCTCTGCAGTAAGTAGAGACCTTGCCTTCTAGACGGAGAATGCTGCATTTGATGTTAAAAAAGTCTAGCAATTAAATTTGCATTCAAGGAGATTTTGTCTGTATTCCCGGAACAATTCTTGTGATACAGGGCCATCGCTTCATCTGAAGAATATTTTAACATCTTGTCTGATGGATATTGGAAACTAAATGTTTCTGTACTTAATAGAATTAAATTAAATTAGATTATTGGTTGACAAAGAAATCTGCTTTTTGTGTTTGGACCTGGATAGAGTTATTAATAGTAAAGATCAGCGGAGAGGGAGATGGTGGCTCTATGAGGTATAGTTTGCCCTTGTCCCTACCTGGACCAAGAATATATATTCTTACCTATGGGGCCCTCAAATATTTTTGCTAGCTCCTGCAGTGCTTGTTTTCTACATACTGTATTGAAGTAACCTCAACTGCATTTTAGGGGAAGCTGTAATTCACAATAATGTCTGTACAACTATAGGGCTGGGAATAGAGAAATAGAGTTCTATGCATGAATATTGTGCATAGGATACCTGTAACCTTCCAACTGCTTAACTTTAATACCCTGATCCTCTTTAACACTTTTGGCTGTAGATTGGCATCTAAAGGGTTGCAGATTGGATATCCATGATGTAAAGACATAATAGTGAAGGAAAAAAGTACTCTTGTTCCCTCACTCTCGTGCCCTAATGCCAGTCCTGTGATACAGTAGAGGTTTGTGTTGAAAAAGAGTCTCCAGAAAATAAAATGGGTGCAGGGAACAATGCATTCACCCAAAGAACTTTGTTTGCCTCAGCTCCATTAAGTTGTGATCTCCTGTATCCCCAATGTGCCATATTCGCTCACTTTCTGCACATGCACTGACACAAGTGCTTACAATTACAATTAAGCTTCTTTAGATAGGTGATCAGGGATCATATCCTATACATTTTATCTGTATTTCACTTTACGAGTGTTAAATTCAAACCAAACAAAACAAGCTCCGGTGATTGGATAAACAATATCAAGAGGGTGCTGACATCCAAATGGATAGAATCTATGTTAAGCATCTCTTTCAAAGGCCATTGAACTGTATTGATCAGGACGTCAACGGAGGAAAGGGAAAGACAGACAATCCTTTCATGTCAAGCCTCCATAATAGGGTTTCTTTCTGTCTGTCCTACCTTCTATCTGTGTTTATCTCTCTCCCTCCTTCTCCATACAGACAGTTGATATTATGGGATATTTTCTTTTTCTTTGACCCTAACAAATTTTCCTTGGAGATTGGGATCACACACTTGTTAGAGAATGCACTGGCAAGTACCAGTCTCAGTGAATGTTGAATGGTAGTTTTCTAGTTTACAAATATATCCTGCAATGCCAGAGGGAGTGCTGTGACCATATCTAATGCTCTAATTTGTGGCTAATGCTTCAGGGGAGTTGGTGAAGGGCATTTCATTTCTGGCATAGAACGTGTTATAGCAGCAATCTTTATCAAAATGAAGACCGGAAATTATATTACCTACCAGGCATTTTGATCAGCCAAATGCTGCTATTTTTAACCCTTCAATTTAAATGCTTCTTTCTTATTTTAGGCCTGTAGATGCTCTGGCAGTGAAATTGTTTGAGGTTTCAATGCCATTTTACAATTTTAAAGAACTGAAACAGGTAGAGCATTACTGGTGGATTAACATATGGGTCACATAAGAAATCCTGACAATGGAACACTTGTTAGGAGATGTAATAAGGTTTTAAGTTTGCCACTTGTTTAGTAACCCTTAGCAATCAATCAGCTATTTGTTTTTAAATAGCTGACCAGTAAATGCTGCATGCTGTTTGGATGCTAAGGGTTACTTAGACAACTAACACACTTAAGACCATTTATTACATTACCTCCATAGAACATAAAGCATAACAGAATATAAAATCTTTTCTCTTTCCAGTGCAAGCACTGATCCTGACTGATTGCATCATTGAAAATATCCTTAATCCGCTAATATTGCAACCAAAAAACTATTCATTCCCGTGCAATAACTAGTAAATGACTTGCTATTAAGTTGTTTGTTTTTTTAACTAATGATCAACATAAGTTCCATATGCAAATATGCAAAGTGATTTTCATTAAATTATAGGTACCTGTGTGGACTATCCCAGAGCCTGGGCCTTCAGGTGAAAGCTGAACCCTACAGCCCCACCTTTCAGATGGACACTGGAGGTTATTTCAGCCCAGGAGGACTGTCTGACACCAGCAGCAGTTATGGAGTATCTGTTGGGGGTCAGTCTCAAGGCCTTGACTCTCCTACTGCCCTGCTGGGATATTCTGACTCTGGGGATAAGATGCTTGCAGACAGCCCACCATCCCTTGTAGAAGACCCAACAATACAGTGTGCCCTACGATCTGTCCCCAAGCGTCTCTGCCTTGTTTGTGGGGATACAGCCTCTGGATATCACTATGGGGTAGCATCTTGTGAGGCATGCAAGGCATTCTTCAAACGCACCATACAAGGTAGAGATGAGGACTTTTCAATTTTCTCAATTTTGCTTCCCACAGGTTTTCCTCTTAATTAATAGTTTCTTTCTTCCTTTAACATCCTGTCAGATAAAAACCATATTGTCCTGTTGATGTTGTCCTCTTCCGACAGTCCTGCATAGACTGATTTGTCTCATGAGATAGGTGACAAGATCAGGCAAGATCCACTTAATTTGGCAACTTGTGTATTACCAGCTTTACATAGGCACCTAAACAATTCATCAAATCCTTATTTCTAATGGAGCCAGTGTTGAACATGATCATCACAGGCCTAGAATAATAATGACATATGCTAGAATATCTTGGAAAATAGGAAGCACTCAAAACATTCAAAACAGTGATGTATTCCACTCATTTCTGTTATTTACACACCTTGTTCCTAGTTAGCGTGAAAATCTGCGAGAGTGAATTAATATCTAAAGTCATGAATATTAATAGACCATTGAGTAACATGGCAGCCTGTCTATAGATATATGTCTCACATGAACCCAGAGCCACTGGTTCCACCCCCTGCCCTTACGTTCTGCACTAAGACAATGTAGTGTGACAGTTCTACGATGGAGGAGGCCAGAGGTTAGAGCAACGTAATTAAATCTTTATTGATCGTTTGTTGAAACTAAATACAGTATGAGAAAAAAAATACCCATACTTTCACAGTTTAACAAAATGCGTAAGTAACATATATGTTTTTTCTAACATTTGCAGACCATAATGAGACCTTATAAGCCAAAAGTCTGAAAGGGGTAAAGTATTCCACTGTGTGAGTTAGCCCCTTGTTTACATGAATAGAATAAAAACACAAGTGCACAGCGCTGCGGAATATGTTGGCGCTTTATAAATAAATGTTAATGTAATGTAATGTAAAAAGTGCTATTTCTCTTCTTTCTGAAAGAGACCATAGAAAAAGGTCAATTAAATGGTATAAAGAGTAATAATGGTATACATTTAATCCAGTACCAAATATATACACTGCTCTAAGTGTGATTTCTAGAAGTTTCTACTCCAGTGTATTATGTCAAATATATATATCAGTGCTCAATATACTTAATGCCAGTATGTATTTTTTACTGTAAGTGGGAAACCTAATAACCACACCTATAGCTTAGTGTTTACAAAGTCGTCCAGCATATTAATTGACTAAGCACACTCACTGTGCAAGCAACCTGTGTGCCAGGCTAATAACCCTTTGTACTGCCATATGCAAATACCCATCCACCCACTCAACCTCTGTGCATGTTTGATTAAGTAAAATTATAATGGTTGAAATTTATAAAAAGCATGCATAATTTCATTTATATTGCAAGTGTAACAGTATGCTTTTCATTTACAATCAAGGGAAGAGCAAACAAGAGGTGTCAGGAATTAGTTTGTAGTGATTTTGGGTTCAAAAGGATGTAATAACATACTTGCCAAGATACAAAACTTATGTTTCTTATCTTGAAGAAAGTCAGCCCAAATAAAGTTTTTACTTGTTTTGTCCAAATGGGGGTGGAAAAAAAATCTCATTCCAGTTCATTTTTTCTGTTTTACCAATAAACAGTATTCTACCCTAATGCCACATGTGTCTGTGCAGGGCATTAACAATAATCATCTATGGACAGAATCTTTTTACATTTCTCATTTGCCAACTTTTCCTTCTCTTTGTGCACTGAGCACCTGTCTGCTAGTAGTAAAAGGGGGCATCCATATGTTATGGCCAAGAAAGAAGCTTAAAATTGGTTAAATAATCCTATTGATCTGTGTGTGAAGGCAAAATGTGGCCAGTGTAAGGGAAATGCATCAAAGTTTAACCTCTTTGATGTTCCCCATCAAGCTTACGCCCTGAGTTATTCTGTTTATTGATCACTAATGGGATCATCTTGTTTGGCAGAAGGATAACAACTTCCTTCATCTGAGGATTACAGGAACAATTTAGTTATAGGTGTGTAGAAAGAGACTTCACTACCAGGGGAATATGATGATACTGTTCAGTCTCTGGTGAGACTAAATCAACAGTCTTTAATTTATGGCTCTCCTGATCTTCATATATCCCTGCATGCCTCAGTGTATTCTGGCTGGCGAGGATTCTAAGCATTGTAGTTCAGCAACAGCTAGGTAAATGAAAGTGAATGATATCTGAATGTAAGGGCTGGCTAACCATGGGAATTTCTTACTGGAAGCCACTACTGAGAGACCCAATTACATTTGCTCATAAGTACAAACTATAAGGGTATGTCTAAATAACCTCTATGTTTTTTTAATCTGTGGGTTATATATGCAATATAATAAGTAGTTGCTCTTTAAACTGAACATACAGAATACCCGAGAAAATATCCCCATTTTAGAATACTTCAGGGCTCATTTACAACTGCAGAGTGCAGGCACAGTTTGCTGCAGTTGTTGCACAAATATATGCCATTCTTTAAAGGAACTTGCATCTATAGACACTTCTCGCACTTCCACTTGGCACAGCAACTTTAATCCTGTCTCCTCTTGCAAATGATTTGCAGTGCACCTAGTGACACAGAGGAACACTGGACTTAACACCACCCTTGTAGCAGTAGCTCCAGGGTTTCCACAGCAGCCTTAGTCAATTGATACAAATCTGAGCCTAAAGAAATGGCCAAGCACCAGAAATATAACATCTAAACATCAAGCATTTACAGCTCAATAGTGTCTGATACAGAAGATGTCCATGTGCAACTACACAAGTTTTAATGCATCAGCAATTGCATTAGGCGCATCACCGCCGAACATCTGCAATGGTACTGGACTTATGGGAAAAAATGCTGCAATATGGGTAGAAACATGCTGACTTGTCCAAAAGGCCATCATAAGCAAATAATTCTATTTTTTTAATTATTTCCTTTTTCTCTGTAATAATAAAATAGTACCTTGTGCTTGATCCAAACTAAGCAGTTGGATTTTGGTGGAAAAAGCAATCCTATTGGGTTTATTTGTTTTTTTAGCAGTCTTAAGGTATGGTGATCTTATTAAGCAACAATCCCCTATCCAGAAAATCCCAGCTCCTAAGCTTTCTTTATACAGTGAAATCTCAATTATACATGCCCTGATTTTAAGTTTTCCCTCATTTTACACTGTTTTTTGAGGTCCCACCAAGATATAATACATAATACATTTCCTGGATTTTACACCATTTTTTCTGGTCCCCTAAAATACATAAAATAGGGGTTTTGTTGTAATAAATTCTGTACCTTTGTTGCTACTCATCCAGTATTGGTGGCCAGGCAGGAAGTTACTTTATTGATCATAAATAAGACCTCAAGAATAGATTTGTATTCATTAGTAGCCAACTTATCTTAATCAGAGATGGGGGTTGGTGGATAAATAAGAAACTCTCACATGTATAATTGTCATGGGAAAAGTAAATAGCGCTCCTCCAGCAGAATTTTGTTCTGAAATCTGTTTTTCACAAGAGAAAACAGTTTTTTTTTATGTTTAATTTTGAAATTTGGCTAGCCATTAGTTTGCCTCAGCTTTGTAACTTGTCAAACCTCCCTAAATTCCCCCCTAGCAATCTATGAATGCTTTAGGGTGATGGGACATGGTGAGACTTGTTGGCGACAAAACACCCATTTGCCTAAGGACCACAGCACACTGGAGGATGTGAGGGTATTACGGTCACTGTCAGGAAAAAACATTAGTTCAAATGGCCTGTCACAGTTTCTGCTCATATAAAATATGTTGTGGGTAACACACAAGTAGATGTGACAGACACTGCAGCTTAAGACCCTCTCTCCCCAGGTTACCTGGAGGCTGGAGAAGGTTTGAGCATTGCATAGATCAAAATGAACTCAGAAATTGTTTGCATTGCAAAAGCATCGCTAAAAATGCTCCCATGCTTCTAGTGGTAGATATAAAAATAGCACATAAGCAGGAGAAATAGGTGCAAACTTCTTCAGACTGAATAGCCTAAAATCAGTTGCATTGTGCAGTGCTGGCTCTTTCTGAAAGCACAGGATTATGTATAAAAACTAAGACGGCTGCCTACACACCAATATTAAAACTTATACAACACATTCATTAGTTCAAGAATAACATTTTAAATGGTGAATTACATGCAATATGTAGTGTAATATAGTATTACAGAGAATCATTTTGTATTACAAGTTATGAAATGGACGCAAATTAAATTGCTTACTTCAACCACTACATGGCTACTGTATTAATAAACAATAAAATGGGCTTCAGAGTGCTAATTGGTGAACACATGCCAAGTTTCCACTGGATCTGATTGCCTCTGTCCCACTCTCCCCCATTCAGGGGCCCGAGGAGGAATCCATCAGGCAGAAGCAAACAGTCAATAGTCATTAGTGTGTGAGTTCTGAGTGGCAGTGCAGCCCAACACATCCTAACACGGAAACCCCCAGGGGAGGCTCTGCCTTATATGCTAGGCTCTGCCTCCTCATCCCCTCATTTGTAATTAAACAAGCAGCAGATACCCCAAAGGAATGAGAGGGAAAGGGATGGAACTAGAGTAGACTGAACCATCATTTCCACCAACCTCCTGCGCATGCCATTCTTGTCATTCATACAGGGCTCTACAGTGCTCTTAAAAGTGCTTCTCTTCAAAGCTGCTGTATTAAAAGTGCTACATCCCAAAACGTACCCTCCAACTTCTCCAGTGGTTACATATACTACCTACTGCTGTCAATGATTATTTTACTGGTTTAGATATCTTGTTAATAATAACCATAGCTCTATTTGTTTTTACCTTTAACTTTCATATTTCATCCTTATACCTTTCCTTGTTATTTCATGAAACCAGCCCTTACCCCCCCTACACCCCCTTGCACCTTCCTCGCCTACTGCTGGTCCTGTACCCCAATCACTGGCACTGGGGACTAGGTTGGAGGAAGGTTCAAACAACTGTCAAAATCTCCTGCCCTGTCCTCAGTTCCGATGCGGCCAGTGGGTGGCATGCTGTCGCCAGATCTTTCCCACCCTAGGCCTGGGTTTTTGTAGACTGCAGACAATTCCGGGTCTGAAAGCAGACTCTGGGATTGCTGGGACCCAGGAGTGGGTGTCCATTAGAGGCTTAAAAGATGTTCAATTTCTAAAATACATTTTCAGTAAAGTAAATCTTACAGGAGTTATAGGCACCTTAGGAAGATTTTGCTGTGAGGCCCTGTAAATTCTAGTTACATATCTGACAATACCTGGGACATTACCTGTTGTCTCATATAACCCTTTAAGTTCTCGATTGCTCTATTGAAATCCTTCTACTGCTCATGCAATTACTTTTCCTACAACTTCATATAAAACCAGTCTATAAGTATCTTTGTTGCTTCACACAACCACTCACTATACTTCTTTTCAATGCTGCATATAACAACAGCTACATCAGTATGCTACTGTTGACCCTACCTTTCTGTTCTGCTTTTTCAGGTAATATTGAGTACAGTTGCCCAGTGGTAAATGACTGTGAAATCACAAAGAGAAGAAGGAAGTCTTGTCAAGCCTGCCGCTTCCGAAAATGCCTTAATGTAGGCATGATGAAAGAAGGTAGTCATATTAGAATAACACCAAACATTATTATGGCTCATTTTGCCCCACAATTTGAGAACTACTATTTAAGAGGGTATTAGTGACTGATCAGCATACAGTATATATGCATTCTTTGGGAATAATATTTGGTATAGCTACTTAATGTAAATCTCCTGGTGCGTAGCATGCTGATGTCTTTTTTGTGAATTTTAGAGGCTCTCTTTAAGCCCTTCATAATATTTTTATTATTTACTATTCACAATAGGGCCACCATGACTTCTAAAACTATCTTTATTTGCCTTACCTTTGTATAGCAATGTATGTTGCAAAGAAAAAATACAGCTTCTAATTACTGGTTTCTATTCTGCCCGTATCGTCACCCTTGCACCATGCTACAGAAATGTGTTTCGGACCAAATGGAAAGCTTTTTTACTTACATCTAAATACATTTCCTGGTCCATAATTAGATCAAAAGGGCAACTACTGATACTAGAAAATGAATCATACATGTTGTTCCCAGGAGTACGGCTGGACCGTGTTCGAGGCGGTCGACAAAAATACAGACGCCCTGTGGAAGTGGATACAGCAGATCCCTGTTCCTATATTACGTCTCATCACTCAGTCTTAGGGAAAAAGACAAGTAAGTATATAGATAGTATGTGTAGTGGAGGGAGTTGCTAAAAAATGACTAATATACTCCTGTTCAGTTCTGCAATATAAGAGAGAATTATAAGAGTTAAGATGTCATATGTGTATCTGTCAAATAAAATACTCCTCTGATTCTGATGCCAGGTTACCTGATTTGTATTACTTCATACTGTATACTATGTTTTTTATTAACTTAGAGGGTAATATAATAACAGGACTATATCATGGTGGAAATTTGCTGTTGCACTCCTGGTAGCTACGCCAGAAAATATATGTTTGGAGTCTAGTAACCCTTTAAGTTTGGGGTCTAGTAGCCCCTAAAGTCACTGTAGTAATTTCTTTCTTGCCTCTTACAGTGAACAAGGTGGTGTCACACTTAATCCTTGTGGAGCCAGGAGACATTTTTGCTACTCCAGACCCCAGTGTTCTTGACAATGACCTCCGCACACTGACCACTTTATGTGAACTCATCAACCGTAAACTCCTGATGACCATTGGCTGGGCCAAACACGTTCCAGGTTTGTTTTACTTCAGTACCCATAACCACTATCTCACCCATGTATAAATTAATACATATGAGATTATTATTCAAGGAACAGATTTGATCTTGCTAAGGGATATAGAGTTTCACCATACTACGTTTGCTGTCTGTCATTTATTCTCAAAATTCTCTTTTTGCACAATATATATACAGGTATAGGACCCATTATCCAGAATGCTCGGGACCAAGGGTATTCCGGATAAGGGGTCTTTCCGTAATTTGGATCTCAATACCTTAAGTCTACTAAAAAATCAATAAAACATTAATTAAACCCAATAGGATTGTTTTGCATCCAATAAGGATTAATTATATCTTAGTTGGAATCAATTACAAGGTTCTGTTTTATTTCTACATAGAAAAAGAAAATCAGTTTTAAAATTCTGAATTATTTGATTAAAATGGAGTCTATGGGAGACGGGCATTCCGTAATTCGGAGCTTTCTGGATAACGGGTTTCCGGATAAGGGGGTCCGATACCTGTATATATATATATATATATATATATATATATATATATATATACAGTCCAGAGTGGGAGGCACACCATAAAATAAAAATAAACCTAGGTGCCAGAGCTAGAAAATCTTCAGATAGGTAAAGGATGTCGGCACTCTTAGGATTTCCACAAAAAGTCACAAAAATAAAGCTTCTTTTTTAAATGCAAGTGGTGAGTTTTATTATTTCCAATGTTTCAGTCCTTTACTAGGACTTCCTGACTTAAGTCCTAGTAAAGGACTGAAACGTTGGAAATAATAAAACTCACCACTTGCATTTAAAAAAGAAGCTTTATTTTTGTGACTTTATGTGGAAATCCTAAGAGTGCCGACATCCTTTACCTATATATATATATATATATATATATATATATATATATATATATATATAAATAAGACTCTTTTAAAGACCCATGTTGATGCAACTATCTTATATATAATGCTATGTAATTTTAGCGAATTAAATAACAAGTTGGCAAAATCTAGACTCATACAAAGTGAGACAAGTAACATGGTGTGAAGGTATCGAAAATATATAGTAAGTCATTTTGCAAAATTGTAGCTTGGAGAAATGGAGTCGTGGGTAGGGAATCAGATCTGATCTTTAACCAGGGTACAAGGCTGCAACCTATGTAAATATATATGTAAGTATCCTAATATACTCGCTCGAGGATACAAATAGATTGACACTGTGTTTCTACCTGAATAACCGAGCAGTAAAATATAAGGTACAACCCACATGGTAAAACACAGAAAGAAAGTATTGCTTTTAATGCAATGGGGAGTTCTTGAAAGTCATTAGTAGCATTGGAGCCTTACCTGCAGATCTATCTCAGACTTTAACCTGGGTTCGTTTATACAGTGGCACTGGCAAGCTACAGCAAAATGATTCTGCAGGGATATTCACCCAAGGACTAAATAAAATTAAAAATTGGAAAGGGTGGATAAAATGTGAGAGAAAAGTCTTGGATATTCTAGAAGCTTTAAATGTTACATAGTTACATAGTTAAGATGGGGTATGAGTGCACATTACTATAAGTAAAGAAGGAAGACAAAATAAAGAAACAGAGTTGGAGAAACTTAGGGAGAAAAGGGAGAATAGGTACAGTATAAGTACCAAATACTAAACTAAATATGAAAAAGGAGAGCAGGGAAGAGAAATTTGCATTTCAGCATTAGGTGAATTAAAGGAGAAATCCTATATTACAAGAAACGGCTGGCTGCACTGCTCTGAAGAGGGCACTGAATCCAATGCCCTGGTGTGTGGAATTTGATCAGATTGATTTATTTGGGTGTTTTTTCCATGGAGAGAAAGACAGTGGACCATACTAGCTTACCACATAAATGTTGGTTTAACAAAATACTTTGTACAAGGCTGCATGTTTTCTCCAGTTATTCTCCTCCTGGCAGATTCTGTGCTATCAGCGCTGGCATCTATTGAGTGGCTCAGAAAAGGAGACAGATTGCCATCTCCCAATTAATGGTATTCAGGGTCTCTTCAGCATTTGTGTCCTGAGAATGACACAGTAGACCCCGTTAACAAGAATGGCTGCCCCTTCCCTCCTGTGATAAAAATCTCCAATATTTCCCAATTAAGTTAACCACTCAATAAAAAAAAGAAACAATTGTATTCAGATGTTTGAAAAAAACAGTCTAGGTAATGGGTAGATGACAGCACAAAGAGGAGGTAATTGAAAAAATAAAAACAGTGCGTGAGAGGGCATTCGGTGCCCCTGTGATATTCTGCAGATGAAAAGCTGTTAAAGGGCAAATCCCATGCAGAGAGAATAGAAGGTTATACTGTTGCCCATAGAAGGTGAATTTTTTTACAGATGTAAATGCCGGCAGCATGACATACAGAATGATTTGTATGACCCAAACACTGTATAACTCTTTATTGCGTTTGCATGTAACTACGTGCTATTTCACCTAGTATTCCTGTTTAGTGTGTCCACCTCTGCCTTTTGTTACTGTATTGTAATTACCAAATGCATATTTCTTCCCCAATTGCTTTTTAGCCTACCCCTGTAACCATGATTAAGTCCTTAAATCATGCCTTTTTTTGTTTCATACATGCTCTCTATGCAACATCTAGTGCTCCACATACCCCCATCACTCTTTAGTTTGCTCACTGTAACTAGTATGTATGTATATTATTTGATCGGCTATATTTCCATCTATTGCTCTGCCATAACCCATAACTTCCTGTATATTACCCATTCAAAAACTTTGTTTTCCTGCAGTAGTTTCTAAATTTTATATATATATTATATATATCAGCCAATTACTTCTATTCATAGATTTTCTATATGATGCTCCATATAACTTCTAATATTGCTCAATATCAATATCAGTCCTAGACTGACACAATGTCTCTTTCAGTTGCTTTACATGAAAACTCTGTGTTTCTCTCTATAGGATTCTCCGCACTATCACTTGCAGACCAGATGGCTCTGCTGCAGAGTGCGTGGATGGAAATTCTCGTCTTAGGGATAGTCTTCCGCTCCGTGACACTGAGCGAGGAACTGGCTGTGGCAGAAAACTTTCTGCTTGGCAGAGAACAGTGCAGGAGCACCGGGCTGCTCCACCTTTACAATGTGTTGCTTCAGTTAGTGAAGAAATACAAAAAGACCAGGCTGGACAAGGAAGAATATGTCACACTTAAAGCAATGGCTTTGGCCAACTCAGGTAACTACCACAATTTTTAGTACACTATGTCCATTATAATATATAATAACTGTATTTACTTTCTACACAACACTCGTGAATTTTCAGTATAGTCAAAAATATATCTTGTCATTTTTTTACACTGAAAAAATCTCCACCCTACAAATAAAATGTACTTTTTCTCAGAATACATTTTATGCCTTTAGCAGTACAATCTGTGTCCCAGTGCTGGCATTGGAAGGACTATTGGACTAAAAATATCCATGAGTTCAGAATACACAATTAGAGAATACAATATCACCAGGCTTCCCATAAATAAATGTGTGTTAGCTGAAAGCACCGATAGTTTTGCTTATGGTTTTCTATTTTTTGGCTTGTTTTGACTGCCATAACCTGCCAGTACACACCCCTTCCTGCCCTAATCATCCAAGTACCTGAATATAAATTCACTGGATATCAGTAATAGAATAAGCAAATTGAGTTGGTTTGGAGTTTTTTGCTTACAAATTATACAAGTGAATTGTGAGTTTGTTTTATCAATTTCTCACAGGGATGAGGTGTTGCATGTTGCAACTGTTTAATTTAAACCAATATAATTTAATCAAACACATGCACAAGCAATGACAAATTAAAAATATTTGGTAAATCAGGCAAAAACATTATATTTTGGCTCTTTCAACTTTCTTCATCATGTGAGACTGAAGCCATGAGAGGTTCTTTATTGACATCTGTCACTGACTCTTACAAATAGGCAGCTCTGCTTTATCGATGGCCGTCTCTTAGAGTCTGGCACTGCCAATCAATAATGTCCCAGGGTGTTTTGTGTGCTGGATGGATTGGACAAAAACAGGAAGGGGGGCAGAGAGAGTTCTCTACTCGCAGAGTAAGCAAATGCTTTGAAGCCTCAAGCGATCTATGCATCAAATGGATTAGCTTTATTTAGATTTGAGCTTTATTTGGCTCTGTGTTCTTTATCAGAATTAAACATTAAATTCAATTTTTTAAAGTGTGAAAACTCAGCAGGGAAAACAAATTCTTTATATGTTGCCTTTATACAGTGACCCAAAAGAGTGGCAGATGCAAAGTTATGGTAAAGCTCCATGAAAGCTTTTATAAAAATGAGTCTCTAGATGAATCATTTGACATATGAATAGCTATGTGTTGGAATATGTGGTTAATTCCACTTTAATTCAAATCAGTTACTCTAATCCATCCTCTAGGTCAGATGTTATATCATTTGATACGATATGCATAAAATGGTGAAAGTGTGTTTAGTTTGAGAACCTTAAAGATAAAAATGGTCAGCATGGACTGTACCATATTGAAGCAGTGGTTACTGCATCTGCAACTCCAAGATTGATCCCCTTATAATTAAATAATCCATTAAACTTATTGATTAGTGACTTCTTCGTGGTTTACTCTTCTTTAAAGCCCTAGAATATACATACATACATACAAATGTTCATACATGCAGGCAGGTGTGTGTGGATAACCCTTCAAGGAATAATCTTAGTGATGCCATAGTAACCTTTTCACAGCATATTTGTACACAATGACCAAGACTTTGTACCCTGGTGGGTTACACTTCCATAGACTCTGTATCCACAGGGACAGAGACAAGTAGGAGACGCAGGAAACTAATTTACACATTTTTTTTTTCTGAATTTATTATTTGTCTTCATCCATCTTGGTACATTTCAGTTAGACTAATTGTTAAATATGGCACTGTCTAGTTGAGTACAGAAAATCAGACTAAATGGCAGCCTTCCTTCCAACCACCTGTGAGTAGGTAGCCTTAGAAAATCTCGTCTGAGTGAACTCATTACAGGTACCAGAAGTTAGATTGTTTTATGAAAAAAATTATGGTGATGCTGTAATACAGACAGGGCATACCCAGATTTTTCCCAAGAAGTTATTATCTATTAGTATGAGTATATTGAATGCTAACGTCCACTGTTTGCTCATTGGTTCATCCCCTGACAAGCATACAAATATGTTTCTGTTTCATTTAGGTTTCCTCTCTGATCAGAGTTTTTGGAAATAAAAAAAAGGAAAGTCATATAGGCAGATCTGAAAAAATAAAGTTCCCATAAATAGTGAGATATATATTAGAGCAAGGAGGTATCCATTCAGAAGAGCAA